>NC_041346.1:28487196-28567201 GCF_004354835.1 Perca flavescens
CCTGAGGCCTGACCCCCCCTGTGAATGTGGTCTGAGTGAACTGGCTGCGCTCTCACCTGTACTTGGAGCTGTCCACTTGGGATCCGATCACTCAGATCGGATTTTGATACCAGGTGGATATGCTCGGTTCAGCTCAGCGTGTGCTATCATTCATTTTAACTGACCAGCTGGCTGTGTGTGTGTGTGTGTGTGTGTGTGTGTGTGTGTGTGTGTGTGTGTGTGTGTGTGTGTGTGTGTGTGTGTGTGTGTGTGTGTGTGTGTGTGAGTGAGAGAATGTTGTTATATCTTTGGCGTTGATAGAAAGTGTGTGTTTGTACCCGGAGGCTTTGTGTGTTTGTTCCACACCTGAGGTGTGGGTAACGTGAGTTACCCACACCTCAGGTTGCACCTCAGGTTGCACCTCAAGTTGCACGCATACTGAGCGTGCAAGCTGAGCACAGTTGCTCCTGTGTGTGTGTGTGTGTGTGTGTGTGTGTGTGTGTGTGTGTGTGTGTGTGTAAAGAGACACCTGTGGCAGAATGTAATATTTATCGGATGTCAAATGTGTTTCTGTTACCTGTTACGAGACGAGACGACTTCTGGATTTTGAACAGCAGAGCATACAATCACACACACACACACACACACACACACACACACACACACACACACACACACACACACACACACACACACACACACACACACAGTCAAATAATGTCCTAATTAATCAAAATGTCCTCTGTGTGTGTTTCAGGGGCGAGTGGAAGTGGAAGCTGGAAACGAAAACATGAAGTTTGAAACCGGTCCGTTCTCTTACTACGGAGTCATGGCTCTGAGCTCACCATCACTGGGTGAGACGGCACACACACACACACACACACACACACACACACACACACACACACACACACACACACACACACACACACACACACAGGCACACACGAACGCACGTGCGCACACACACACGCACGCACGCACGCACGCACACACTCTCTCTCATTATATTTATTAATTTATTGTGAAAGCGCAGAAATATTTTTAAAAAATTGATACTTTTTTCGAAACCATATGTTTTAAAATCCATTTCAACATCAACAAAAATACATTAAACAAAAACATTGGTTGAGCTTTTGGATAGGGGTGCACCAGTCAGATTGTTACAATTAGTATTATTGTTAAATACGTTTCATACGTTTTTGAATGTTCTAGTGCAGGGGTCTTCAACAGGGGGTCCGGGACCCCTAGGGAGTCCTCAGAGTCATTGTAGGGGGCCTCCAAATTATTGTAAATTTTTGAACGTTTTAAAAAGTCTTAACATGATTCCAACATATTATTAGCTAATATAAATCCCCACTGATGATAGGCTTACTGGCCTATAGGTAATGTAGTCACTAAGGTAACCATCCACAGATACAGTTCATCCCAAAGTATTGACTGTTCCACATCATGATTTATAAAATAATTCATAAAATCATGCCGACAATTATTAGGCTATTTGAATAGCTTGAATAGCTTAGTATTCTATGTAAAAAAAAGGTATCTATAAAGGCCCTAAATATACAAATATAAAATAAATAAATATACTTAAGCTTATACAATATATGTAGTAGGGGGTCCCTGCCGCGTTTCTGTTTCAGTTAAGGGGTCCTTGGCTTAAAAAAACGTTGAAGACACCTGTTCTAGTGACATGTGTTTCCTGTTACTACTGCACACCAGTGGTGGAGGAAGATCCTTTCCTTTTTAATCAGAAATAATCCTAATTAATGGAACTTAATGTCTTTGTGTTTTCCGCAACCCACTGATTAAAACCCCCTAATGAAGCTTTGTCTTTGAAGAAGTCAATTGGCTTAATCCAAATTGGGAAACATCCCGAGTTCAGACAGAGTTCGTCTTCTGTCCTCCGAGCCGTCAGAGACTAAAAGAGACATTCTTCTATCCTCGTAAGAGTTTGTAACGAAGCTTTTCATGAACTAAAGTCCTGTTATTGAACTATTCGCTTCTTGATTTTGAACATTAAAGCATGGGAACATGTAGCCTCGTGAGACCGTCCTGATCTGGCGAGCTCCAGTTTTCCACTCCCAGATCAGTCTGACATCTTGAGGCAGAGAAAATTTGGAGCTGTTAGCCAAACGACCGACCAATCAGCGTTGGTTTTGAGGTGGGTTAGGTGGTGATAGACAGATGGTTTATCCAATCAGCTAACCAGGATTATCAGCCAGCGGTAGCCCTAATTCTGTTAGCCGCTCGCTAATGCTTTTTTCTCTTGGATCCTTCTTTTGGAATATGGAGCTGAAATGGGGCCTTTTATTCCTAAATTCTCGTTACACAAACGACAAATCTCCTTTACCGACATGCTGCTAGCTTGCTGAGCTAAGGAGCTATGCTTTGCCTGCAGCAGCAGCAGGGGTAGCCTGGCTTGTGGTTGTATTTTCATACGCTTCGTTGATCTGATTGGTTGATTTGGCCCGTCTATCACCAACTATAGGTGGTGATAGACAGATGGTTTATCCAATCAGCTAACCAAGATTTTTGCCCCTTCCCAAAAGTTCTCCAACGGTAAGTTCCCAGATGGATATGCCGAGCAAATGCGAAGCGATCCATCTGGCGTGGACAGGTTAGGGAACATGTAGTAGAAACTGAAAATGCAAGCACGAAGCTGAAAATGAGCAAAATATGGGACCTTTGGGCCTTTGGGGGTCGACTGGCCACGACAGTAAGCATGATCTGCCCGCGTACAGTAAAGACAAGGAGTCAGCGTTACTTTATTTGACAGAATTTTATGCATTTTCATTATTTCTGACAATTTGGTAAACAACAATCTATATTATTAGCTTGTTTTCATGTTCATGTTCTGCTTGTTCAACGGTTGTTTGGTCAGAGAGGGTTGCAATTGCTAGTTTTTACTCTCAATTGTTATTGATGAAAACATTTTCACACTTTCTGTTTTAAAGCAATTTTAAAATTAAAAAATGTATCTTCTAAGAGATTTAACATCTGCTGCAATCAATAACGCATCATAAGCCGTCTACATCTTTGCTTTCCATATTAAGAGTTTTTAGAAAAAAAAGATCTTTATAATATTTCAGTGAAATGCTTCACTTCTTTCTTTTTCCCTCAGAGCAGCAACCTCTGTTACAACCCTCTTACCTTTTCTCCTGTGTAGAGCCAACAAGTCTTTATTTTGTCCAGTTTCAATATAACCTTTTCTTTCCACAGGGCTTCCAGGTGTGAATGTGTGTAACTGTGTGGATTTCATCAGGTATAATAATTTGTGACTTTTAGCCAGCAGGGATCCAGATGAGGAGCTTTAAAGTGCTCATATTATGCTTTTTGGCTTTTTCTCCTTTCCTTTATTGTGTTATATGTCTTTTTTGTGCATGTTATAGGTTTACAAAGTGAAAGAGCCCAAAGTCCCCCCCAAAGGGACTTACCATCTCCAACAGAAAACACTGTTCACAAACTGCTCCAAACAGCTCTATTGTAGTCCAGCCTTTACTTCAGAGACCAACGTGGTCACTTTGTAACACACGTTATAATGCTCACCTAGCTGCTAGCATGGTACACCCTCATACTCTGCTTCTGACTGGCTAGTAGTCCTTACCTAGCTACTGTCAGGACACGCCCTCATACTCTGCTTCTGACTGGCTAGTAGTCCTTACCTAGGTACTGTCAGGGCACGCCCTCATACTCTGCTTCTGACTGGCTAGTAGTCCTTACCTAGCTACTGTCAGGACACGCCCTCATACTCTGCTTCTGACTGGCTAGTAGTCCTTACCTAGCTACTGTCAGGGCACGCCCCTCATACTCTGCTTCTGACTGGCTAGTGGTCCTTACCTAGGTACTGTCAGGGCACACCCTCATTCTCTGCTTCCTGACTGGCTAGTGGTCCTTACCTAGCTACTGGCTAGCCTTACCCAGCACACCTGCACACCCCGCTCTGACTGGCACGCCCTGACAGGACCCAGGTAAGACCACTAGCCAGTCAGAAGCAGAGTATGACGGCGGTCCTGACAGTACCCAGGTAAGGACCACTAGCCAGTCAGAAGCAGAGTATGAGGGCGTGGCCCTGACAGTACCTAGGTAAGGACTACTAGCCAGTCAGAAGCAGAGTATGAGGGCGTGTCCTGACAGTAGCTAGGTAAGGACTACTAGCCAGTCAGAAGCAGAGTATGAGGGCGTGCCCTGACAGTACCTAGGTAAGGACTACTAGCCAGTCAGAAGCAGAGTATGAGGGTGTGTCCTGACAGTACCTAGGTAAGGACCACTAGCCAGTCAGAAGCAGAGTATGATTTGCGCAGTCCTGACAGTAGCTAGGTAAGGACTACTAGCCAGTCAGAAGCAGAGTATGAGGGTGTACCATGCTAGCAGCTAGGCGTAGCATTATAACGCAGTGTTACAAAGTGACCACGTTGGTCTCTGAAGTAAAGGCTGGACTACAACAGAGCTGTTTGGAGCAGTTGGTGAACAGTGTTTTCTGTTGGAGATGGTAAGTCCCTTTGGGGGGGGACTTTGGGCTCTTTCACTTTGTAAACCTATAACGTGCACAAAAAAAAGATATATAACACAATAAAGGAAAGGGAAAAAGCCAAAAAGCATAATATGAGCATTTTAAATTAAATGTACGCCCGTGGACACAGAGTGATGCAGCTGTAGATGCAGGTTACTACCTTTCTGAAAGGTGGAGGTTGTGTTTAGGGTGATGTAAGCCTACCTGAGAAGAAGTCTCTCTGTGCGGCCGGGTGGTGTCAGCGTGCAGGCAGCACCGCCGCGTGTGGCCACTCTGACTCGCTGTAACACCGGGGACTCCTAGTGGTTCAGCATCAAAACTGCTTAATTAAAATGTCTCCTCTTGTTCTTTTCTTCTGCTCTCCCCCCTTTCCCTTTCCCTGTCGAGCTGTTTCTGTCTCCTGGACGACCAGCTTGTCTGTGCTTCATGTGCACATGGTGCAGCTCCGTGTGTGTGCATGTGCACTGTCAAATGTATGCGTCAAACACGTGTTCATTTCTCATCCTGAAACGCTCAAATGTGTGTTTTTTTTTAAACTTTAATCTTTCTCGGTTAGAAAGATAAATCAGGAACTTGCAGATTTTCAAAATGGTTGATTCAGAAATTTAAACTGTAATTGCGTTGTTGTTTTTTTAACTTGGACCTTATTTTCTCATGCATTGGTGTCTTAGTGACTGATCTGAACAAATATCTTTGAAGTTGGTCCAGTATTGAGCAAGAACGCTGTAACCGGCAGCCCCGAAGTGGGCTTCAATGTAATCATATCGGGCAATTGCGCACCGTCAGTTTCCGTCCACTAAAAGTTCAGTTTTTGCCGCTGACAGACTCAGATTATTATTCTAAGTGTCTGACTACATTATGGAAAGGATCCCTACAGAGATAGACCTTTTAGTTAAAGAGTAAGATCTTGAAACAGCCCCGAAATCACCATCACCAAACCCACCAGACTCCATGTAAATAATCAGAACTTTTAGCATGTATAGAGCCAGCATATCTCCACCAGACTCCATGTAAATAATCAGGACTTTTAGCATGTATAGATCCAGCATATCTCCACCAGACTCCATGTAAATAATCAGGACTTTTAGCGTGTATAGAGCCAGCATATCTCCACCAGACTCCATGTAAATAATCAGGACTTTTAGCGTGTATAGAGCCAGCATATCTCCACCAGACTCCATGTAAATAATCAGGACTTTTAGCGTGTATAGAGCCAGCATATCTCCACCAGACTCCATGTAAATAATCAGGACTTTTAGCGTGTATAGAGCCAGCATATCTCCACCAGACTCCATGTAAATAATCAGGACTTTTAGCGTGTATAGAGCCAGCATATCTCCACCTGACTCCATGTAAATAATCAGGACTTTTAGTGTGTATAGAGCCAGCATATCTCCACCAGACTCCATGTAAATAATCAGGACTTTTAGCATGTATAGATCCAGCATATCTCCACCAGACTCCATGTAAATAATCAGGACTTTTAGCATGTATAGATCCAGCATATCTCCACCAGACTCCATGTAAATAATCAGGACTTTTAGCGTGTATAGAGCCAGCATATCTCCACCAGACTCCATGTAAATAATCAGGACTTTTAGCGTGTATAGAGCCAGCATATCTCCACCAGACTCCATGTAAATAATCAGGACTTTTAGCGTGTATAGAGCCAGCATATCTCCACCTGACTCCATGTAAATAATCAGGACTTTTAGCATGTATAGAGCCAGCATATTTCCACCAGACTCCATGTAAATAATCAGGACTTTTAGCGTGTATAGAGCCAGCATATCTCCACCAGACTCCATGTAAATAATCAGGACTTTTAGCGTGTATAGAGCCAGCATATCTCCACCAGACTCCATGTAAATAATCAGGACTTTTAGCGTGTATAGAGCCAGCATATCTCCAAATGTAAATGGGTGAATTAAGTGTTTATTTCAACCAAACCAGAGTGGTGATTGTTGGAACAGTGGAAAGATGAACCAAGACGGCTTTTGGTAGTTTTATTTTGTTCCTGTCGAATTTGAATGAAGTGTGTTTTACGCTGATAAAATTACTGGTTTATTTAAATGGGGTCTGGAGGGTTTGGTGATGGTGATTTCGTGGCTGTTTTGTGGTTCCCTGTCAAATAAGCTAATGAATAAAAATATTTATTTTAAATTTTTTTTGTCAACATGCGCGATAAACCCCTGCAGAGCGCTGCAGATGTGATTTAAAACAAATAAACCTCTAAATCTCTCTCTCTGCTCCTTCGTTCTCCTCCTCCTCCTCTCCCTCTCTCAGCCGTCACCCCCCCTCTCTCCCCATCGGTGGCGTCTCCCCCTCCACGACGCCTTTCTCTTAAGAGGTTTTCTCTGTTCTCTCGTTTCCCAGGTAAACTCTCGCATGGGGCCGGACAAGGGAGGGAGGGGAGGGGAGGGAGGGGTTCTTCTTTTAGCCTCTACACCATTTATATTTTATTTTCATCATCTCCAGAGCCCAGATCCAGCAAGTACAGGCCCGTAATAAATACACTTTAGCATACAGCAAGGTTTAATTTACCGTTTGTTTTTCTTTTATGACTTTCTGAACAAACAACCGCCCTTTTACCTTCTTCAGATTGATTAAAACAGTCTTAAAGATGCAGTAGGTAAGCCTTATAAAACTACCTTTCTGTCATATCTGCTGAAACTGACCCTATGTTCCAGTAGAACTACATGAAGCAGGTCATTAAAACATAAATCCAGCTCCTCTGGCTCCACCTACAGCCTGGAGTGGGATTTGCAGAAATCCACCTCTCCCTGTTCAGATGCACCAATCAGGGCCAGGGAGGGGGGGTGTCTAACTGCGTGTCAATCACTGCTCATGCACACACATTCATTCTCCCTTGTGGGGGGAGGGGCTTAGGAGACTGTTTTGGGCTTTAGCAGAAAGGGGGGGAGGGACTGAGAAGTTGTTGATGTTCAAATTTTTTGGCTTTGTCCTGGATCTTTGCAATCCTATCTACTGCACCTTTAACTGATAGTTTGAGCTTTTTGATTGGTAGGATTTGAAAACGTTTCAACACTAGCGTTGATATGAGTTCAAACTTTACTTCAACAAAAGAAACCAAAGTTCTCAAATGTGAAATATTGTTTAAATACAAGCATCTGTTAAAGGCTTTTGCTGAAATACTAAAACAATCTAAAACAGGTTTCGATACTGAGGACACATTTTGGTGAGAAGCGCAGAGACCTGATTTTTAAATCTAAGTTATTCTGCTGTCAACCAAATCAGCATAAAATGTCAAATATTAATGTGAGGATTTGCTGCTTCTCTCCATTTCATAGCTTTGCAATTTGAATATTTTTCAGGTTTTGGACTGTTGGTTCAATAAAACATGCAATTTAAAGACGTCAAATTGAGTTCTGGATAATTGTGATCGTTATTTTTCTTTGCATTTATTACATTTCACAGAGTAAATTGGACTTATTGAAATTAATTGAAAACTAATCTTAGATGAGGGCTGCATGTTGATTTCATTTCAGTCGGCACGCAGTGTGTACGAGTTTTTCTTTCTGAACAATTAACGGACCTCGTTCAGACTGCTTTAAAAACAAATTAAATGAAAACAGGGTCTTAACTGATAGTTTGAGCTTTTTGATTGGTAGGATTTGAAACGTTTCAACACTAGCGTTGATATGAGTTCAAACTTTACTTCAACAAAAGAAACCAAAGTTCTTTTCCCTTCAGTCCTCCCATGCACACGTCACACATTCAGGTGTGCAGGGATGTTTTCTGTATAAATACAAACATCAAAATGTTAGTTATGAGACATGTTTGTGTCATTAACAGGTTAACAGGGAAACTGTAACTAGTAGGGCTGTGTATTGGCAAGAATCTATATTTCGATACTGTGCGTAAGGCGATATATTGGGATTTTAAGTATAATTTTAGAAAAACTAATATTTTAAAAAAAAGACATGGTGTTCATAAAAGTCAAAGAAGTTTACTTTAGGTAAACAATTCAGTACACAGAAAATCAACCTGCCAGTTTGGGATTGTGGTTCCAAGGTTCTTAGTGAGCTAATGTTGATATGCTAAAGTAGGCCAAAGTTCAGCCACAGCTACGTTGTTAGCTTCTAGCAAGAAGTCACTCTCACAGTACTGTTAGGCACTGCTAGGCCCTGTTAGGCCCTGTTAGGCCCTGTTAGGCCCTGCTAGGCCCTGTTAGGCCCTGCTAGGCCCTGCTAGGCCCTGTTAGACCCTGCTAGGCCCTGTTAAGCCCTGTTAGGCCCTGCTAGGCCCTGTTAGGCACTGCTAGGCCCTGCTAGGCCTTGTTAGGCCCTGTTAGGCCCTGTTAGGCCCTGTTAGGCCCTGCTAGGCCCTGTTAGGTGATGACACTAGTGGTGCGTCTCAGCAGAGCCATCTAGCGGTAGAGGGTTTAAACACAACATAAACGTGAACCACTGTCTAATATGAATATTTTTGCACGTAAACTTAAAAAAAATAAAAAATAAAAATCGATATTGCGTTTTTGAAAATCGATACAGTATCGCTAAATAAAATATCGCAATACGCAAGTGTATCAATTTTTTTCTTACACCCCTAGTAACTCGTGCAAGATGTTTTTTTTCTGCCGTAACACTAAATAAACAAATCTTGGAAAAGCAAAATATAAATTCCCAGAATCTAAATTTGGTTGTTTTCTACAGCCAACCATACGAAACAGATAGATATGGAATTGCCTCTCAGATAACGGAGTTTCCTTGCTTGTTGAATGACTCAAACTGAATCTGTTTTCAAATCATTTCTCGATTAACTTTCTGTCGACTGAATGATTGACGGTCTGATGTACTTCGGCTCTAAAATAGACGCATTAATTACAGAAACGATCAGTAGTTGCAGCGCTAAACTTTGCTCTAGCTCAGGTCAGTTTACCTCCAGGGCAGTCGGGTTCCTCACTGATCGTTGATCGGACCACAGCGGATCGTTAACTCTCCGATCGTTACAGCGTGAAGAGAGTCAGACAAACTTGCTGGATGGGGCTCGAGGTGCGGCGCCCTTTTATGTTCTAACCCCGTCACCACTGCCTCCCCTCTAACCACTGATCTGTGGTCAGATATTATTCATATACAACTCCTATAACACCTAGACCTCTGGTTAAAGGAATAGTTTTGACATTTTGAGATATATGCTCATTTGCTTGAGCATATTTGCAGATGGTTAGATGAGATTTTCTTCAAATATGAGTCTACAGCCAGATAGCTTAGCATAAAGACTGGAAGCAGCTAGCCTGGCTCTGTCCAAAGGTAATATGTACAGGTTATATGATGTTTGAATACATTTACCACCATGGGAACTTATTTTGGGGAAAAACATGTCCAGCAGTGAGTGGGGAGAGACAGATAATGTTTTGATCTTGTTTGAATTGATCCATGAATTACACATACGATGATCGTCAATTTGAAAGATAATTTAGCAAGTCAAGAAATTCTCAGTTTGTCGCAAAACTGTTGTAGCATTAGACTGTGAAAAAAAGTAATCAAAAGGACTACAGAGCCCAAAGTCTCTAAGGGCCTTTTCACACCTCAGACTCAGACTGGAGGACACACCTGACTACAGGAGACACTAGCTCAGACTGGAGGACACACCTGACTACAGGAGACTCTGTAGTCAGGTGTACATATTTTTCCCGAAATAAGGTCCCGTGGGGTACACCGGAAGGGGAGGGACTTCGCCTCTCTATACAACAACAACAAAAACGAGATATAATGTGTGAATAAGTGAGTTTTAGAGATCCCTTCTGACAGAGTCAGGCTAGCTGTTTCCAGTCTTTATGCTAAGCTAAGCTAATGAGCTGTAGCTCCAAAGTTTGGTATCGAGAGTATTTCCCAAAATGTTGAACCATTCCTTTAAGCACAAAGGCTTCCCGTGCCTCGCACTCGATCTCCTCTACACGACACTGATCTCAAGTATACTAATCATCTCTCTCTCTCTCTCTCTCTCTCTCTCTCTCTCTCTCTCTGTCCTTTAACTTTCCAAGATCACAGGGATGTTTTCCTGCCCCCCTAACGTCACCCTCCATGACTCCATCACTAAAACCAGCCAATGAGAGAGCTTCCTCCTCTGAGCTCAGACCACGTCTCGTTGTGACACTGAAATGCTCAAACGATGCACTCGGGCCTCATCGCACGTGGCACGTTTGTCGCATTCTTTGCATAACCAACACAAACTCACCCCTAGCACCGATCCATCACAGTAGACGTGTGTCATGTCGACATTAACATGTTGTGTGATGTCATCCAGCGCTTCACGCTCTCATCTTGTTCTCACGCCATTTTGTCCCCCCCCCCCGTTGTTTCCCGGTGTTTTCGGGCTTCAGTTCACGTCAAAGCGTGTTTGTGTGTTTTGTCGTGCTCTCCTTGCCTCCTCCTCGCACTCTCACTCGTCTCTTTTCTCCGTCCATCCCCAGAGTTTCGTTCTCCCTCACACGGGGCCAACCTCAACCGCTCGGCGTCTCTGAGCTGCGCCGAGCGCCCGCCAGAAAGCGGCTCCGTCGGCGGGAGCGTCACTCAGATCCCCGGCACGCCCTTCCAGTACATACCGGACTTCTGCGTGCGAGCTCTCACAGACCTGCAGTTCGTCAAGGCAAGTACCAGTCAGACAACTCCTCGACTTAAAGGTGCTCTAAGCCAGTGGTTCCCAACTCATGTCTAAGAGAAGCTGAGTTCAGGTAACTCTCGAGATAGAGCCTTACTTTCTTTTCTGATACAGAGGAGTTATCAGCACTGTTACGTTTCTTCATTCATAAAATTGTGATGCCGTGGCGGCAGGAAAAAACCAGGATACAACAAAATACAGTACAGGCCAAAAGTTTGGAGACACCTTCTCATTCAATGCCTTTTTATTTTCACGACTATTTACATTGTAGATTCTCACTGAAGGCATCAAAACTATGAATGAACACATATGGAATTATGTACTTAACAAAAAAGTGTGAAATAACTGAAAACATGTCTTATATTTTAGATTCTTCAAAGTAGCCACCCTTTGCTTTTTTATTAATAAGGGAAAAACTTCCACTAATGAACCCTGACAAAGCACACCTGTGAAGGTAAAACCATTTCAGGTGACTACCTCATGAAGCTCATTGAGAGAACACCAAGGGTTTGCAGAGTTATCAAAAAAAGCAAAGGGTGGCTACTTTGAGGAATCTAAAATATAAGACATGTTTTCAGTTATTTCACACTTTTTTGTTAAGTACATAATTCCATATGTGTTCATTCATAGTTTTGATGCCTTCAGTGAGAATATTGTTGAGTTGATATCGCGATGGCGATATTGTGCAGCCCTACCACGTTGCTTTTAAAGGTAAGTTTGATAAAAACCTCTTACATATTTATATCTTTAAATTGTCTTATGGATGTGGTTTTGTCCTCAGATCACTCGCGCTCAGTACCAGAATGGTCTCCTGGCGTCCAGGCTGGACAGCACGCCGCAGTCTCCGGAGGGCAGTCACGCTCGCCTGGACACGTCCGTCTCTGTGCCACCCGTGACGCCGCCGCCGGCGGGGACTCGCGGCCCGCTGCCGCTGGCCACGCCTCCCCCGGCACAGCGCCCGCCGCCCAGCTCCAACGCTCAGCCGCCACCGAGCAGCCGCGCAGCTCCGCCGCCGTGCAACCACACGCCCGTCTCCCAACCCTCTCCGTCCTCCGTGAGCGCAGTGACGTGCCCTTTTAACCCCCACCCGACTCTGCCCTCCAAGACCCAGCAGCAGGCGCCATCTCCCGGCCCGGATAACGGACCGGGAGAGACCACCACTCTGCTCAGTGAGCAGCAGAACTGTCCGGGCCTCCGCAGGCCCAGCTACAGCCTGGCACACCCACACCTCCACACCATCAGTCACGGACACACGGAAAGCACCATCTAAACTACCTGTGCACTCTAGGGCTGTGCTCGATTGAAGAAATTCTTAGTCGACTAACACTCGTTCAGTTGTATCAACTGATCGATTAGTTAATTTAATCGACAGATCTGTAAATCTGAGTTTACCACTTTAATTCTTGTGTTTACCAGAGATGTGCTCGTACAGTACAGGCCAAAAGTTTGGACACACCTTCTCATTCAATGCGTTTCCTTTTTATTTTCATGACTATTTACATTGTAGATTCTCACTGAAGGCATCAAAACTATGAATGAACACATATGGAATTATGTACTTAACAAAAAAGTGTGAAATAACTGAAAACATGTCTTATATTTTAGATTCTTCAAAGTAGCCACCCTTTGCTTTTTTTGATAACTCTGCAAACCCTTGGTGTTCTCTCAATGAGCTTCATGAGGTAGTCACCTGAAATGGTTTTACCTTCACAGGTGTGCTTTGTCAGGGTTAATTTGTGGAATTTGTTCCCTTATTAATAAAAAAAAGCAAAGGGTGGTTTGAAGAATCTAAAATATAAGACATGTTTTCAGTTATTTCACACTTTTTTGTTAAGTACATAATTCCATATGTGTTCATTCATAGTTTTGATGCCTTCAGTGAGAATCTACGATGTAAATAGTCATGAAAATAAAAAGGAAACGCATTGAATGAGAAGGGGTGTCAATCAAACTTTTGGCCTGCACTGTACGTTTCTTGGAAATAAGTCATTCAGCATGAAAAAAAAGCATCAAACATGACTAATGGACTAAAGAAATCTTAGTTGACTAAGACCAAAATGACCGATTAGTCGACTAATCAACTAAGAGGGAGCAGCCCTAGTGCACTCACTCACTCATACGACACACACACTCACACACTACTTCGTGTTTGCTCGTTGAACCTTTCCGTAGGGACTCTGAGGATCAGCACTTGATGTGTGTTTTGTTAACCGAGATCCTCCTTTATCCCGTCCTGCATGTTCCCCCTCCAAACAACGCTGAAAAAGATCCAGAAGAGACTACAAAGATGGCGGAACTTAAGGGAACACTAGTGAGTATGACTGGAACTATAGACAAGGGTTGTGTATGAGGGTGTTTTTTTTTTTTTAAAGGATCAGTTCACCAGGATTACAAAACAGACTTGCAGATGCTTTCGGTTTTATTCGTCAGGTTTTGTAAAAGTAAAAGGGAAAGTTATATTATTTCAGAGGCAGATAATCTCTGAACCTCTTCACAGAAAACTGAAGCTATTTACACGTTGTGTTGTTGTTGTTCGTGTTGTTTTTTAAAGTAATTTATGTGAACTGGCCCTTTAAGTCAACTGAAAACTGTCCAGATCGGTGATGGAGGGTGTTAAATTGTTTTATTTTTTAGTTTATTCAATTTCCATTTGTGTTTTTCCAAAGAGTGAACCATCCAAAAACTGTATGAACTAGAACAGTGAAGGTTTTTATTTTAGTTATAGGGCGGCAGCTTTTTTTCAGCGTTTTCTTTAGACTTGAGACAAAAAAAATTTTGTACGCCAGATGTGAACGAGTGAATTAATCCGTCAGTGAGTCAAATTAACTACCAGCAAGCGGACCGGAGTCCCTGTACTCACGGAGAGTGAAACAACCGTACCGGTGATTCTGCATGTTTTATGTATTTTATCAACTTCCAAGGCATCCGTTGGTTTCCATTTATTTCAGTTTGGCTTGAATTTCAATTGTGAGACTTCTGAAACCTGCTGGAGTTGTGTCATCCATAGAGACCGAGCGCTACAACATGCAACTATTGGCTGAAACGCTAACAAATTACCTGTTAGATAGCTAAAAAACATCAGATTTAAGCATGTCAAAGGATTATTTTGGCAGCCTATGTCTACCAGAGAGGAACAGTTAGCTAAGACACTTTAAACATAATATTATAGCCTTCTGATTTATCCACGTTCCACTATTCAGTCCCTCCAGAGAGGATGGTGTGTTACAGTTGGCTGTAGTATAATGCACTTAATATTAATATAGGGCTGCACAATACATTTTTATTTAACCTTTATTTATTCAGCTGCTCTCTCACTTTCCCCTCCCAGATTTTATCCGGTTGGTCTGGGGATTGAACCACACAATTGTGCTTCTTTAACCGCTAGGCCACCACTGCCCAATATCAGGAAAATATGTGATATATATGATAACGTTATCGTTAACGAATATTGCGATAATGAAATTACTTTGCGATAAATAAACAGATGTTAAAGTGAACTCAGTTCTGCTGCTTTTAGTGTTCTGCTAAAATACAACAGACTGCTCGATGAATTTAAAAGAAATGAAAGGAAATCATTTCCAATGTTCTTTTATTGAACAAATTGAACATTGAATTGAATATAAAAGGCGATATTACATTTTACATTTTAAAATGCAGTTTTCTGCTGATATTTTCTTTTAACTAACACAAAAAAATCTCTGAGTGTCTTTCACGATGCGTTTATTGCGGCGATTGATATTGTGATAACGATAAGAAAACCATATATTGTGCAGCCTTAACTTAATATTTCACTGGTAAAACTTGCAAAAACACCGGTATGCTCCTTTTTAAGTTGATATTTCTAGTGATGTGAAGGTGTCTTAGCTGCTGACAATTAGCTGGCATTATGTTTTAAATTGTCTAATTTCCAGGAGTGATATTTAAATGTGTATTTCACGTACATTAACATTAATTTATATATTTATGTGCTGACATTCAGTTTGTTTATTTATATTGTAGAGATTTTATTAATTTCTTAATTATTTTTTTGGTTCTTGAAACCAGTTTTAAGTTGAAGGACAAGCCTGGTACTTGGGACACTGTGAACAGCGAGCGGTGTTCCTTCTCAACGCTTTACCGCGCTGCCACCGCCTCACAAGAGCCGACCAAACTGGACCTTTAGTTGTTGCAACACAATCAGTAGAAATCTAGACCACCCTAGCGGCAGCAAATGGAATTTGCAGCCAGGGTCAGTCTAGCAACTCTCCGTTGGCTTGTGAGCTGGAAAAACCAAACTCTGGTCAGGCCAATCACATCGTGTATAGAGTCGGTGGGCGGGGCTTATGGCTGCTGCTGCTGCTACTGGTGAACAGAGGTCTTCTGGAAGACTTGGAGTTCAGCTTTTCTTTGAGAAAAGAACAAAGAACGGCACTGAAGTCATTCTTAACAATAGGAAGATGTGTTCGGAGTTTTGCCGACCGGATACGGCAAAAGTTTAATCTATCAGCTAGCGTTGCTCTGGTTGGTTGTAGCGCTAACGTGCAGAGGGGATTTGAAAGACAACAGTTGATCCCGCCCCCTCAGATTGAGCCCTGCCAATGGGGAGTTCCCAGACCCAACATCTGGATGTGGGTCTGGCTTGTCAGGCTAACACTGTGCGTCCACGGACATGAAACAAAGATGATGTCAAAACTCATGGCTGGAAGTTACACTGGGCTTTTTATTTCTTATTTCAACTGAGTTAATGTACGTCTACTGTAACGCAAACGTGGGTTCACTTTGACACAATAGAGCAGTGGCATGAATAAATAATCCAACTAGTTTAAAGGTACAGTACGTAATGTGAATCCAGTAAAAAAAACAGTTTAAGTTCAGCCATTGTCTCCCCACGGTCACCTAGCTCTCTATTTTCTGTGTGCACTGAAAATAAATCTGGTGTTAATACACAGCCCTGGCTGTGTCAATGGAAAACAAACGGAAAGGAGCGCACGAGCCACAAAAACACTGTTCCAGCCAATCGGCAACAAGCAGCGTCAGTTGAGTTCAAATATCAACAATCTTTGCCCAGCATCACTTACTGCACCTTTTTAATGCTTACAGCTTTTATGAGCAAGTACTATCTGCTGTCCACGTTTATTGAGAGCCTTCCTACATTTTCTTATTACAGAGTCTGATAACAAACTGCAACGCAAACGCAACCGTCTTTCCCATACAAAAATAAAGTCTTTTTACAGTACAGGCCAAAAGTTTGGACACACCTTCTCATTCAATGCGTTTCCTTTTTATTTTCATGACTATTTACATTGTAGATTCTCACTGAAGGCATCAAAACTATGAATGAACACATATGGAATTATGTACTTAACAAAAAAGTGTGAAATAACTGAAAACATGTCTTATATTTTAGATTCTTCAAAGTAGCCACCCTTTGCTTTTTTTGATAACTCTGCAAACCCTTGGTGTTCTCTCAATGAGCTTCATGAGGTAGTCACCTGAAATGGTTTTACCTTCACAGGTGTGCTTTGTCAGGGTTAATTAGTGGAATTATTTCCTTATTAATAAAAAAAAAAGCAAAGGGTGGCTACTTTGAAGAATCTAAAATATAAGACATGTTTTCAGTTATTTCACACTTTTTTGTTAAGTACATAATTCCACATGTGTTCATTCATAGTTTTGATGCCTTCAGTGAGAATCTCATGTCATGAAATAGTCATGAAAATAAATAAAAAAACGCATTGAATGAGAATGTGTGTCCAAACTTTTGGCCTGTACTGTACGTTTTGAAAATATGGATTAGCTGTTCAATTATATTTCCTACTAGTCTCATATAACGAAGCAGTTGTTTTAAGGATTAGTTCGACATTTTGAGAAATGTGCTTTTTTTTTTATGAGAGGATCGATACCTTTTGCGTTTGCTATGACGCAGTTAGCTTAGCATTAAACGACTGGGAACAAGGGCAAACGGCTAGCCTGACTTTGTACCAAGTTTTATTTTTTTTTTTAAATTGGACTACCAGCACCTGTAAAAGCTTAACCTTTTCCCACCAAGATTAGCTCATAAATAAGAGGGTTTTTAACACCCGGAAGCCAGATAAAAATATTTTGTAAAAAATGTTTTCAGAAGCACGTTTCGGTTAACTATTTCAGTCCAATATAAGATCGTATTCTGAACGAGCCGCCATGAAGTCTGGATTTGAATTTCCAGAGAAACCAGACCCCACGTGACGCGTTCGTCCAATCAGCTGCCGGTTTTCATATTTGGGGCGACAATACAGATCAGCGCAGCCTGCTGTTATGGAGACGTATTACGTCTCGTCTCTTCGGGGTGTTCTGAGGCACTGTTTTTGGACCAACTCGGGGAGACCGATCAGTCCGACTGGCTTTTCTGCCGTCTGGTCGGTGTGTAACCACCTTTAAAGTGTTTCCCAACGTGTTGAGCTATTCCTGTTTCTCTCATGCATTTGTTAAACTTTGAGCTTGCAGTAAGCCGAGGGTTAAGGATTGACACTTGAATCTCTTGCGAGGAAATGCTCGCAGCACAATAACCTGACGAGATTTAATGGACAGCAAAACATCCCACTGCATGTCTTCACTCTCCCGTCAGGGCCGAACCCTCCTGGAACTGTACCAAATCATGTGTCGCACTTGCAACAATGTGAAGTACATTTTATTGTGTGTGTAAATGATACTGAACCAGTTCAACCCGTGTTCGGAGCAGATAAGGAGCCGGAGGAAGCGTCCCGGTGGCGATAAAGAGATTGAACCCAAAGACGACTGTAGCAGGACTGAGCTCAGACATTAAAGCTGCTAGCATGTTGTAATCTAACCTACTGTGTTTCTCCAAATGTACGCAGCGACGCCGAAACCATTTTAAGTGACTGTGAAGATGCAGTATTTTGTTGATGATATTTGAAAAGATAAAAAAAAAGAACAACCGTTGTATAAGCTAGCAATGTTTTTTTTTTTTTTTTAAATACACTTTAAACTTGTAATTTGTGTAAATCTGAAAAAGCAAATATTCCAAAGCGTTTGCCCTTGTTGTGAGATGATTTCTCAAAACTGGATTAACAACCTGCTCTGGGGCCCCATACCTCCCCCCCTAAAAAGAGACCCCAGGTTCACTGTGGTAATTTAATTATTTTAAGAAATGATTGGGAACTGGGTCAGTGTAACGCTTATCAATGTTCAGTGTTCTAAACACAAACGGACTTTTGGATAAAACAGAAAAAATGGTTTAAAATATCCAATTTTTCATTTTTTTCCGCCTTGACAAATTAAAATAATTGGATCTTTAACGTGTTATTCCAATTTTCTGTTTTTATTCAGAGGATCAGAAATTTCAGAAATTACAAAATTGAGTCTGAGCTCCAGTTATTCAATACTGCCGTGGTATTCTCTCCCTCGTTCGCCCCCCACTCGAAACCATCAGTTGCACCTCTGACCCCCAAAGTCTATCAGTTTTTAGTTTTTTTGGTCCATATGCAGTTAATGACCTGCATATTCCGCAAAGTAGAGGGAGAGAATACCACGGCAGTATTGAATAATTGGAGCTCAGATGCAATTTTGTAATTTCCTAAATTTCTGATCCTCTGAATAAAAAACAGAAAATTGGAAAAACTGTTTAAAGATCCAATTTTTTAATTTGTCAAGGTGGAAGAAAATGAAAAATTGGATATTTGAACCCATTTTTCTGTTTTTCCAAATGTCCGTTTGTGTTAGAAAACTGAACTGATAAGCGTTACACTGACCTAACTGCACCACGAAGCCCAATGTGTATAAAGGAGGTTTATTTTATTTTCTTAAGGTCTTAACTGTTTTCAGACCTTATTATGTCTTTTTTTTTTTTTTTTTTTTTTTTTTTTTTTTTTTTTTTGCAGCCATGTTTTTGGTACATTAATCAGTGCTTTACCAAACTACTGCACAGCAAACCTGGGGCCGGGCGATTGGGGCTGTCCTCGTTTTAAAGGAATTCTTGCTCCCGTGATTTTCTCCACCAATCGATTTAGTTGATTTAATCAACACATCTGTAAAACTTGAGCTTCTCCTCAAAGAATGATGCAAAAGCGCTACTTTAAAACTGGTGTTTATCAGAGATGTGCTCAGGAGTTTCTTGGAAAAAAAGTAATTCAGCGATGAGTCAGCTAATTGTCTAAAGCGTGATTTATGCTTTTGCGTTAAATGTACGTACGTAGATATACGTGGAGACACCGGCCCTACGCCGTAGCCTGACGCGCACCTCTCGGAAAATGTAACTACATGTTGAGGCGATGCACGTCGCTCGGCCGTGGCTTGGTAGCGTTGCATTTCCCCCCCGACTCATTTCCTGGTTCTCCTTCTCCATAAACAACATGAGATCAAGGAGAGATTCTAACTTCTCCTGCTCCAGATCTCCCACCGTGGTCAGAAAGAACAGGGGAGACTCTTTGTTCCTCTCACTAGGACTCTAGAGTCGCTACTAACTCTGAAGATAATCACCGTCACTCTCTCACTCGCTCTACCACACCTAACCAGAATTGACGGTGGGAAATGTACTTAACGTACATGTGTATTGGGTTTCCTAGTGGTTGAAAAAGCAAAAAGTGGCTAAATGTATGGCTCTCTCTCTCACACACACACACACACACACACACACACACACACACACACACAGGCCCTGCTATTCTCTTAAAGAGATGGACACACACACACACACACCAACGCACCAGTATAAACTTTAGGCCACTTACGTAGGCTACGGCGAAATCTCTGCGCGGAGCCTCCGCAGAACCATAAATCACGCTTAAGAGAGGGGCAGGTTTTTTATTTTAGGGGGCACCATAATGGGTGAATCCGACCACGGAGAGGATCGCCACTTTGAAAACCATACATTTATTTCAGCAGGAGCTTCCAGCTCACTGGAGAAACCTGCGCGTTAAAGGGAAAAATAGAGTTGACATAGCCTTACCCTCTATTGGAAGGACATTTAGACCTGCCTGCTGGTTCATTTAGGTCTCCATGATGTAGCAATTGGTCTTAAACTGGTTTCCAGTGAAGCCACTGGTTGGCTGTGTGACTACCAGTTTGCGTACTGGGAAACGTGTAAACAATTATTCTACTTAATTCATGTTGTATTTATTGTAAACATTGTATTTATTGTTGTTGAGTTTTTTTTGTTTGTTGTTGTTCCAGGCACCTGAAGGTGTGGTTGTGTGAAACGGGCTTCCAGCTGTTATGACGCAGCTTTTATTGGGTTCATTTACCCAGAAACACTGTGTTCAGTTCCCTGATTGCTGTTTTTTTTTGTGTGATATAACTGTAAATACTCTGTACATGAAGAGATGGGCATCGGCGTGATGCTGAAAGAGAAATAGCTCAAATAGCTCTATTTATTACGAGAGATGTTTTTATTTCCGTTGTTTTTGCCTGGACGGCATTAAATAGCAATAAACGTTGCACAGAGTTGACCTCAAATCATAATTTACTTGTATCTTCTGTAGCGTTTTTTTTTTTTTTTTTTTTTTCAGAAGTGATAACCAAAGCTTTCTTTTCTCAGCCAAAAATCATTTCCCATCCTTCCCCTTTTGCTGTCATCTGTCCCCCATCCTGTATCTCCCTCTCTTTTCTTCTGGCCTGTCCTCCCACACCTCTTTCTCACTTTCGCCCTCGTCTATTTTACATCCTGCCCTTATCTCGAACTCCTCTCCCGCCGCTCAAAAGTATTGAAATTCCTGGCGGCTTTGACCGCCCGGTCTGATCTGCTGAGCCGTTTTGATTGTTTGGACCTTTTTTTTCTTCTACCATGTGAAAGGAGCGGGGGAACAGGGCTTATCAGCAACTCCTGCCGTGTTGTTTTTAGCCCCGCAGCAGTGTGATGATTAGACCGGCACGAAGGTTAAATATTTTCTGCTGCAGCGTTCTCATGCAGAGTGTGTTTTCCACACTGTTTATCATTCACTCAAGTAGATTGTTTGAATTGTTTTGAGGTTTTGAATGCATGTGGAGCGATGCAGAAACAGAAGAGAGAACGAAGCCCCCCTACAACATGTTTTGGCATCCCTTATCGGCCTCTTTACGTGCACGGAGCGATCAGGCCGTGTTTAGGTCTATCAAAGGTTTTCAAAGTTGCAGTGCAAATTTGAGATAATTTAAAGGAATACGCCACCGTTTGTTGAAATAGTTCTTATCACGGTCTCCCCTGGCTGTAGATAGGTGGGCCAACGTATTTTTTGTCTCAGTGCAAGTAATTAGGTTGTTTTTTTGTCTTTTGTTGGCTCACTTTTACTCACAACATGCTAACCGGCAACATAGGATTCCATTCACTACGCTAAGCTAATTAGCGTGTTGCACCCGACTAAAACAATGCATGCACAAAAAATGCGTTGGCCCACCTATCTACAGCTAGGGGGGAGACCGGGATAATGGTGCGTTATTTTTGTCCACCGAAGTCGATTTACGAGTTGTTTTCCGGAGTTACGAACCGGAAGTTGCAAAAAGAACGCCCCCCCCCCGAGGTCGTATATATACGACTCGTCAAGTCGTCTGAACTCAGAGGACCCCGAGGTCACTTTCACAGATGGCTACGTCATGCATCACACGTAGTAAACATTGTGGTTTTCTACAATTTTAAGCACGTTTGTCTTTGTTGTAACCAAATGAAGAAGTGGTACACATAGCACTGTATACTGCTACCTATAGACATGTCTCTACAGTCTTATTAGGAGTTAAACATAGTGCTGTATACTGCTACCTATAGACATGTCTCTACAGTCTTATTAGGAGTTAAACATAGTGCTGTATACTGCTACCTATAGGCATGTCTCTACAGTCTTATTAGGAGTTAAACATAGTGCTGTATACTGCTACCTATAGGCATGTCTCTACAGTCTTATTAGGAGTTAAACATAGTGCTGTATACTGCTACCTATAGACATGTCTCTACAGTCTTATTAGGAGTTAAACATAGCGCTGTATACTGCTACCTATAGACATGTCTCTACAGTCTTATTAGGAGTTAAACATAGCGCTGTATACTGCTACCTATAGACATGTCTCTACAGTCTTATTAGGAGTTAAACATAGTGCTGTATACTGCTACCTATAGACATGTCTCTACAGTCTTATTAGGAGTTAAACATAGTGCTGTATACTGCTACCTATAGACATGTCTCTACAGTCTTATTAGGAGTTAAACATAGTGCTGTATACTGCTACCTATAGACATGTCTCTACAGTCTTACTAGGAGTTAAATATCGCCTGATTAGTTATTTAGTAGCTTGTGCAGCTGAAATTGACTAGAGACACTCGGTTGCTATATGACCACAATGGCTTTAAGCCGAGTCTTGAGCAGAAAGCAGAGCAGTAGACTAACGTTAATCAAAACGTAATTTCCATGTATCAAACTGTGAAATATATTTGTGTAATATGTCAATAACTGGTTGAATAGAATCCTTAATGTTACTAAAAATGTTACAAAAATCCATCTTTTCTCCGACTCGTAGTATCGTGTGACAAAAAGAACGCAACAACCCCGCGGTTATTCGTTTTTCGACACGGATGTGACGTCACACTCGAGCTACTACTCGAGATTACAAGACAAAAAGAACGCACAATAAGAACTATTTCAACAAACGGTGGCGAATCCCTTTAAGCACTTGAAATACAAAAATATTTATAGGTAAGCAATGCAACGATACTTTAAATCCAGTTTGGTGTTGGATCTACAGTACAGGCCAAAAGTTTGGACACACCTTCTCATTCAATGCATTTCCTTTATTTTTTATTTTTTATTAAGTGACGTGCCCTTTTAATCCCCACCCGACTCTGCCCTCCAAGACCCAGCAGCAGGCGCCATCTCCCGGCCCGGATAACGGACCGGGAGAGACCACCACTCTGCTCAGTGAGCAGCAGAACTGTCCGGGCCTCCGCAGGCCCAGCTACAGCCTGGCACACCCACACCTCCACACCATCAGTCACGGACACACGGAAAGCACCATCTAAACTACCTGTGCACTCTAGGGCTGTGCTCGATTGAAGAAATTCTTAGTCGACTAACACTCGTTCAGTTGTATCGACTGATCGATTAGTTAATTTAATCGACAGATCTGTAAATCTGAGTTTCTCCGCAAAGAGTCATGCTAAAAGCACCACTTTAATTCTTGTGTTTACCAGAGATGTGCTCGTACAGTACAGGCCAAAAGTTTGGACACACCTTCTCATTCAATGCGTTTCCTTTATTTTCATGACTATTTACATCGTAGATTCTCACTGAAGGGATCAAAACTATGAATGAACACATATGGAGTTATGTACTTAACAAAAAAGTGTGAAATAACTGAAAACATGTCTTATATTTTAGATTCTTCAAAGTAGCCACCCTTTGCTTTTTTTTTAACTCTAACAAACCCTTGGTGTTCTCTCAATGAGCTTCATGAGGTAGTCACCTGAAATGGTTTTACCTTCACAGGTGTGCTTTGTCAGGGTTAATTAGTGGAATTATTTCCCTTATTAATAAAAAAGCAAAGGGTGGCTACTTTGAAGAATCTAAAATACACTTTTTTGTTAAGTACATAATTCCATATGTGTTCATTCATAGTTTTGATGCCTTCAGTGAGAATCTACAATGTAAATAATCATGAAAATAAAGAAACACTTTGAATGAGAAGTTGTGTCCAAAGGGGGGAGGCAGGTTTGAATACACCACTGTAACATGGTCTGACTTGGTTGAACAAAGATGGAGGAACACTTCCAAACAAGGGTCGTGTCACTTTAAAGCAACGTGTACATAACTGTTTTGTAAGTACTGTAAGGCATTTGAAGAAATCTATGAGGTTAAATAAACCTGAGATATATTTCTCTACAGAAAATCTGTCTCTGTTTTGATTCATGTTATAATAACTTTATATAGAAAGTTCTCTGGGGATTAGTGGAATTAAGTTTTCTTTTGGTCTGCAGGAGTTGATCTTTTAACGTTAACTGATGGGAGGATTGTTTACAGGACGTTTGGGTGGATCCTCAAGTTTTGTTATCAAAAGGAAGTTGGTTATTATAATCCTGTCATTACCAATCCTGCACTTCTTCTCTTACAAAGACTGCACACATGAGAACATATTATTATTACAAATGACTCATATCATAGTGGGGGTTCTGGGTGTCCTCCCCCAGGGAAGTTTTGAGTATCACCGACTTCATTTCCTGTATTCGGATTCACTTTTATGCACCAATTTACAGTGGAAATACCTTTATTTAGCCTATGTGAAGAAGAAAAACACAGATGACAATTCAAAATATATCAAAGATATAATGGAAAGTATGTTGTTGTGTGTCATTGGGCATTTTTAAGTGGGTATATGGAAATCCTGGAGCTTTCTTAGTGGCTATACTGCGTATACTGCGTATCACGTAGACTACACCGCTGGTTGGAACGGCAGCTTGTTGTAATGAGAGGTTAAACACTTCTGTAAAGTGATCAGGCCATGCTTTCAGTACCCGGTCAGGCCGTCCATCCAGGGCTGTAGTACTTGTCACGGACTCGTTGGCATTTGGACTCAGACTTGGCCATTGGACTCGCCAATTATTCCAGCTGGTCTTGACCGAGTCCAGCACTACATGCTTTTGTTCTAAAGTAACTTCATCTTTCAAAACAAAGCCATTGATAAAGCGAGTTTGTTCAGAAAACAGCTATTATACGCCTGGCTGGCTGCATCATATAGCCTACCTCATCATCAGGGATCAATCCTTTCCATTTTGACCACAGACACAATGTCAGCGAGCACCTTGTACTCTGGACAAATTCTTCAGGACAAGTAATAAGTTCAAGAATGGGAACATTTACATTTTATATTTTAAGGAAAAAATAATATCATTTGGACTCTGTCTTTTAAGATAATTTTTGGGCCAATTTCAGCCTTTATTTGGATAGGACAGCAAAAGACATGAAAGGGGAGAGAGAGGTGGAATGACATGACTCTTCTTCTTGACTCGGTCTCGACTAGTCCTGGTCTTGGATTTGTCTTGGACTCGACAAAGGTGGACGTGATTACAGCTCTGCCTCCATCCATCTGGGAGTGGTGAATATAAAATGGCATTTAAAATATAATAACAAAATAAAGGCGGCAATAAAAAGATAGATTAAAGAAAACCAGTAAATGTTAAATAGAAAAAGACAAAATTAGAAAAAAACATACAGTACAGGCCAAACGTTTGGACACACCTTCTCATTCAATGCATTTTTTAATTTATTTTCATGACTATTTACATTGTAGATTCTCACTGAAGGCATCAAAACTATGAATGAACACATATGGAATTATGTACTTAACAAAAAAGTGTGAAATAACTGAAAACATGTCTTATATTTTAGATTCCTCAAAGTAGCCACCCTTTGCTTTTTTATTAATAAGGGAAATAATTCCACTAATTAACCCTGACAAAGCACACCTGTGAAGGTAAAACCATTTCAGGTGACTACCTCATGAAGCTCATTGAGAGAACACCAAGGGTTTGCAGAGTTATCAAAAAAAGCAAAGGGTGGCTACTTTGAGGAATCTAAAATATAAGACATATTTTCAGTTATTTCACACTTTTTTGTTAAGTACATAATTGCATATGTGTTCATTCATAGTTTTGATGCCTTCAGTGAGAATCTACAATGTAAATAGTCATGAAAATAAAGGAAATGCATTGAATGAGAAGGTGTGTCCAAACTTTTGGCTTGTACTGTATGTATATAAATATATAAATATATATATAAATATATATATATATATATATATATATATATATATATATATATATATATATATATTGAAAAATATATACATCCAAGGCAGTAAATGTTGCACATTGTATTCATTTTACCTTCATATTGTCATGTTTTACTGGTTTCACATGTCTAGGCCATATTTATTACTTCTCATTACGCGTATACATTCACTACATTCCTATTTATATTACACTTCATTCACCTTGTTATAACTACACACTTGTCTACCGAAAACATATATTTTTGTATGTTTTTCTTTTCTTTTTATACATATTAAGAGCATTGTTAGAGGAAATTTCATTACCAACGACTTCTTCCCTAATTCAAACAATAATTCAATCAAGATTTATTTATATAGCACCTTTCAAACATAACAAAATGCAAAAAACGTTGAAAAACATCAGACAAAATGGATTTAGAGACTAATTGTTGTGCATATGACAAGAAATAACTTAAAACTTGATGCATAAGAGTACTTTTTCCAGGCATACTTGAAAAAGGGTGAAGCAACCCTTTCCTTAAATGTTAGACAGTGTGATTACATTAGCATGAATTCAATGAATGTGAAGTGTATCTAACAGAGGGCCCGAGTGACGAATGACTTGTTTACATGAAATCTAACAAAGATGGGCGGTCACACCTTCTTGTTTCGTCATATCGTATTGGCTATGAGTACACACCGACTGCGATTCGCTGCTTTTTGAGAAGAGGGCGGGAGCAGTTAGCCTAAAAATCACAAAAATTCACAGTCAAGCCCCAACATGTACAGTTATATCCAGCTTGGTACGCGTAGACCCAAAATGGCCGCCACGCAGATCAGTTGCAGTTGTGTTCGTTTTGTGTGGCTGAGCCTGAGCCCGGTGCGTTCCATTTGTCCTCCGGTGTGACGTCGTTCCCAGAACGCCCCGCGGGTGGGCGGGGCCGCTACAGGGCTGCTGGAGTCACATGAGCAGAGCCAGGCTGACCAATTCCAATATGGTGGCCAGCTTGGCAGGTCTACGGTTCCTGTTGATGATATTGTTGTTCTGCGGGATCAGGTACGGCGCCTGCAGCCAGGAAGCTCCGCTCGTTCTGGGGCTGCGACTGGAAGACCCGACGGGTCTGGTGTGTATGAAGGATCGCATCATCTCGGCGCCAGAAGGAGCCACGTTCAAGCTCCGTCTTTTCGGCACTGAGCTGGATGGAAACTGGACGTGGGTGGCGTTCGCAGGGGCAGCTGGCGGAGCCGCGGGGTCGGTCGGGGATACGCCTGACCCGTGCGAGCTGGAGTCAAACCGCCAGGAGTCCCCTTTCCAGGTGACGGGTCAAATCACCCAGGACGAGGAAAACAGCCGGCTGGTAGATGTCGAGGTCCGGCAGAGGAGCATCTCTGGCGGCGAGCACACCTACTACCAGCTGTGCGTGCTGAGCGGAGACAAATGGGCTTCTGTAGGCTCGGAAAGACTGCAGGTCAGCGGTCCGCCCGCAGACTACATCCCGCCGTGGGGTCTGGCCGTGCTGGTCGTGCTGCTGCTTGTGGTCTGCGGGACGCTGAGGATAGTGAACCTGAGCCTGCTGTGGCTGGACCCCGTGGAGCTGTACGTCCTCCATAGCTGCGGATCCGAGGAGGAGAAGCGGGCCGCCAAGCGCCTGGAGCCGATCAGGCGCAGGGGGAACTTCTTGGTAAGTTTCTGAAAACTAGCTAGGTGGGAAAAAGCCAACGGCAACACCTCGTGTATGTATAAAGTTAGATTTGACGCCTACATCCTGGACCACATACCTGTCCTTTGCACATTCTGTATATTCTAAAGTTTTGCACATCCTGACTTGCACTATTCAATAAAGCCCCCCTTTTTTTCTTAATGTTAAATATGTATATGCATGTGGTGGAAGAATCCTTTTAATTAGGCTAAGTGAAAGTACTACTACCACACTGTGAAAGTACTCTGTTTACAAGTAAAAGTAGAACATGTTACTTAAGTAAAAGTCTGTTAAGTATCACCAGGATAATGTACTTAAAGTATTATAAGTTCTCCAAACAATCAGATTTAACAATTTAGAAACTGGAAACAATCTAAACAGTTGTGTGTTTAATGGTCTAGTCATTTCAGTAGGCCATTATATTGTTGGGTAGTTTTTAATTTCTCATAAAACATCAGATTTTATAAACTACTATGTGTTTTGTGTGCAAAAAATCTTAATTTGTGAAGTAACTGAAGCTGTCAGATGAATGTAGTGGAGTAAAAAGTACAATATTTCTCTCTGAGATGTAGCGGAGTACAGTTGTTTCTGTATTTTATTGTTTGTTATTTCATATAAAAGTTTAATATGTTTATGTATGCACCAACATCAAAGGCAAATTCCTTGTTAGTGCTACTTACTTGGCAATAAATCTTTTTATGAGTCTGGTATATAACCCCATATTTATTACACCAGCACCCTTTGCACTATGCACCATTGCACTACTATCTTACTGTCTACACATGTATGTCATTGTGTGGTGGTGTTTTATACGTAGATACTTTTTTGGTTTATATCTGTGCACGGTAGTCAATGTTTACCTTGTTAAGCTTTTCCTTGTTTTTAGTATTTAGCTGTTATGTCTGTTTCTGTTCAAGTACATTGAGCGTAACAGTAATCAGACTCAGATTCTCTGTTTGTGTCGACACAGGTCTGATTAAAAAGTAAAAAGTGAGACTTTCATGTCTTTGGTTGATTATAAAAGCAGCTCGAGGTGCTGTATAAATACTGTGAAAGTACCAAAACTCTCAATCCACAGAGAAATGCACACAGCCGTAGGGCTGCTCGATTGTGGAAAAAAATATAATCATGATTATTTCAGTCAATATTGAAATCACGATAATTTAACACGATTACTCGTTGACTTCTGGAAAGATGTTGCAATTATTGAACTTAAAAAAAACAGTGGATAAAGTTAAATAAATCCACAGTAAAAAAAACATACATCTGTGAAATTTGCTTTAATACTTTTCCTATTTATTTTTTCAGTCAGAACACAAAAGAAAATAAGAGTTTACTTGCAAAACATAACAAGCTAAATAATAGTTTTTCTCGATTTATTCTGTTTTTTGTGATCATTAGGAGCCAAAATCATATTCACGATTACATTTTGATTAACTGCACAGCCCTACACAGCCGGTATTCAGAAACTGTGCCCCCTAAACGAGCCGCCAGGACTTCCGTACGGTTGTGATGTGACATCTATACTATACAGAGGTAGAAAGTGCCGCTACAGTACACATTCCCCGGCTGCAATGACGGAGCAGAGATCCCGAGGTTACATCCACGCTACTATGTTTTCATTTCAAAGAAAACATAGTAGTGTGGATGTAAAAAAAAAAACGATCTCCGTCCACATGGAGTTTGAGCTCCAGTAGCTGAACTAATCTCCGTCCATATTAACAGGTCTGACAACACACGTCACGTGACCATTCACACACACTGGGCATGTGCGTGCCGCTGTAAACAGGAAGCAGATCGTCTGACGTTACTCTGCGGTTGAAAATCATGGATGTATAAGTTGAAAATACAGAAAATACTTTGGAGATTCATTAGCGTGTACCGAGGACGAGGTGGAACTGTTACTGAAAGGTGTGTAAGCTACCGACCTGATGAGGCTGACTGAAGTCCTTGGCCGTCGCCAAATGTCTCCGTTTTAGGGGCTCGGAAACGTCCGAGTATTATGGACAGGAGGCGTAAATGTAGATATACAGTACAGGCCAAAAGTTTGATTGACACACCTTCTCATTCAATGTGTTACTTTATTTTCATGAATCAAAACTATGAATGAACACATGTGGAATTATGTTCTTAACAAAAAAGTGTGAAATAACTGAAAACATGTCTTATATTTTAGATTCTTCAAAGTAGCCACCCTTTGCTTTTTTATTAATAAGGGAAAAAGTTCCACTAATTAATCCTGACAAAGCACACCTGTGAAGGTAAAACCATTTCAGGTGACTACCTCATGAAGCTCATTGAGAGAACACCAAGGGTTTACAGAGTTATCAAAAAAAGCAAAGGGTGGCTACTTTGGAGTCTAAAATATAAGACATGTTTTCAGTTATTTCACACTTTTTTGTTAAGTATATAATTCCATATGTGTTCATTCATAGTTTTGATGCCTTCAGTGAGAATCTACAATGTAAATAGTCATGAAAATAAAAAGGAAACACATTGAATGAGAAGGTGTGTCCAAACTTTTGGCCTGTACTGTAGATATAGAATATTTAGTTTTTACACCAAACTGTAGTAGTGTATTTGTAGCCCGAAGACCCGGAAACACTGACCAATCAGAGCAGACTGGGCTTTTTACAGAGGGTGACTACAGGTATATTCAGACAGACAGTATGAGAAAAGTTTTTTTTTTTTTTTTAACATTAAAGCGTTTAATAGGGCTGCTCGATTATGGAAAACAATATAATCACTATCATTTCGGCCAATATTGAAATCACGGTAATTTAACACGATTACTCGTTGACTTCTGGAAAGATTTTGCAGTTATTGAACTTAAACAGTGGAAAAAGTTAAATAAATCAGCTGTAAAAAAACCCCCGCATACAACTGTGAAATTTGCCTATTTAAACTTTTTCATTCATAAAATAAGAGTTTACTTGCAAAATGTAATGAGCTAAATAATTGTTTTTCTTGATTATTCTGTTTTTGTGATCATTGGGAGTTGAAATCATAACATCAAATTAGGGCTGGGGAAAAAAATCGATTTGATTTAAAAATCGAGTTGGTAGGTCAAATTGATTCATATTTTCAAAAAATCGATTTTTTTTAATCCAAATACAGTATAAATAATTTGGATGTTTAACAATCTTTGTTGCACAATGCACTGTGACTTTTCACTTAGAGAAAGGGTTTGCCTTTGCAATTTTGTTTATGTTGATGCACTTTAATTAAATACAATAAATATATATTTTTAAAATATATTTACAGTTCACATTTATTTGGTTTTAAATGGAAGGGGGGGATCGAATCGTAAATCGAGTTTTTTATAAAAAAAAAAATCACAGATTTTTTTAGGGAAACAAATCGGCCAGCTCTACATACGGTACGGGGACCTTTTTTTTAAAGCTGATTCTGATGAGATGTATTCCTAAATTGTCTTTTTGTCCATCCCAGACGTGTTCTCTGCTGTTCCTGTGCGCTGTGGGACACTCGGTCCTCGGCGTGCTGCTGTACCGTGCGCTGGGCTCCATCGCTGCGGCCGTGTTCACCAGCGGCCTCCTCATCTTCTTCTTGGCCGAGCTGGGTCCCCACATGCTGTGCTCCGGTTACGGGTTCCAGCTGGCGCCGGCTCTGACCTGGCTGGCCCAGGTTTGCTTGGTGCTCACCTGCCCCCTGTCCTGCCCTCTGGGGCTGATCCTGGACCTGGGCCTGAGGCGGGACATCAGCACCTGTGGGATCAGGGAGAGGACCATGGAGATGATCCGCACAAGCGTCAACGACCCTTACAGGTAAGAAAGACGAAGGAGTTTTTTTGTGATTGCTGCGGGCAAAAATCCTGGATTATGCGGCACGGTTTTCTTAAAAAATACGATGGAATATGTAGGGCTGTCCTCGACTAAAGAAATTCTTAGTCGACTAACACTTATGCGATTTTGTCGACTCATCGATTAGTTGATTTAATTGACAGAGCTGTGAGCTTTGAGAGGTGGTTAAGACTAGAAAAGCACAATATAAATGTAGTTAATTAACCATCTGTAAAACTGAGTTTCTCCACAATTAATCCTGCAAAAGCACCACTTTAAATCTTGTGTTTACCATGAATGTGCTCAGAAGTTTCTTGGAAATAAGTAATTAAGCATAAATAAGCATAAAAAATGACTAATCGACTAAAGAAATCTTAGTCGACTAAGACCAAAAGGACCGATTAGTCGACTAATAGACTAAGAGGTGGCAGCCCTAGGAATATGCGGGATATTTATGCAATTTTATGCGATTAAAATTGCGGGAACTTGCAAAAACTGCGGTTTGATGAAAAAGAGGGAGGGACTGACTTAACATATTAAGAATGAAAACAGAGATGACGGTAAGAATATAAAAAAATAGTGTACAGTACGACAATACAAAAGAATTTACAATTTTACAAAAAACATACAAAAGAGAGGGAAGGAATAGTGCAATATCGGTCAATAGAGTGAGATTTTAGGATTAATATGAGTACAGTGCAAGGCAGATCAGTGACTATATATATAACTATATATATTGCGTTTTTCTGGAGGGACTGGAAAGATTTATGGTTCTGCGTTAAATCTGAAGGTCTGCAGGAATCTGAAGGTCTGCAGTAGGGCTGGGCGATATGGAGGAAATCAGATATCATGATATTCTTGACCAAATACCTCGATATCGATATTGCGGCGATATTCTAGGGTTGACAACTGGTGCTTTTAACAAAATATGTTGACACTTAGATTTTAGATAAATAATCATCAGTAATGTGGATATAATGTCTAACTGGGGATTAGAAAAGGCAAATAATAGAACAGCTAGAAACAGTCTGGTAAGTTCAGAGAAGTACATCACTTTACTGTAATGCAGCCTTTAACATTGAAGACCCCTGCTCTAACCTGGTGCATTATTAACACTATTAATGTAAATAATTGACCCCAAAGCAGTTAATAAGTGCTTTCTTTAGTGCCGAGGGGTTAATGTATACTTAAAGCCACACATCTGTGGAAGTGACCATTTCAGTTTCTTTTCCCTCGCCACGATTTGGCCTAACTTGGGAGCGTTATTTAGCAAGACGTGGCTTCCTTAGAATCCATCTAGATTAGATTGTCTAGTTTCATTTGATACCGTTATCTCTCTGGCTTTAAAACAGAGCGTCTTAAAAGATCGATCTTGTGAGTTTTATGAATCGATATCAAATTATTGAAAATAGATTTTTTTTTATGCTTTTTGGCTTTTTCCCTTTCCTTTATATCCTTTTTATGCACGTTATAGGTTTACAAAGTGAAAAAGCCCAAAGTCCCCCCCCCCCAAAGGGACTTACCATCTCCACCAGAAAACACTGTTCACCAACTGCTCCAAACAGCTCTATTGTAGTCAGAGACCAACGTGGTCACTTTGTAACACACGTTATAATGCTCGGCTAGCTGCTAGCATGGTACACCCTCATACTCTGCTTCTGACTGGCTAGTAGTCCTTACCTAGCTACTGTCAGGGCACGCCCTCATACTCTGCTTCTGACTGGCTAGTAGTCCTTACCTAGCTACTGTCAGGGCACGCCCTCATACTCTGCTTCTGACTGGCTAGTAGTCCTTACCTAGCTACAGAGCATGTGCGACTCCCGACAAAGATGTTACAGCAGTGAGATTTCTCACTCTGTAGCTAAAACAGAGAGCTCAACACACAGGGTGAAAAGAGGAGCTGCAGCAATGTGCAGTACAACAAAAATATGGTGTTTTTAGAAAATTAAACCATGTAAACCTATTCTGGTACAACCTCGAAATACAATTATGAACCTGAGAATGAGCAGAATATGGGCACTTTAAAACCCAGCCCTGCTTCAGATATAGCGTAGAGTTGCCCTTACGTCATGATCTGTATTTAACGTCTCTCTTCCTTGTCGTGTGTCTGATCCCCACCGGGTCCTGGCGCAGCGAGTTTGTGAAGGAGGAGTTCAGCCGCGGGATGCTGCGCACTAAGACGGTGGAGGACATCCTGACGCCCCTGAAGGACTGCTTCATGCTGCCCAGCTCGGTCGTCCTGGACTTCTCCACCATGTCTGACATCATGCAGTGCGGCTACACCCGGGTTCCCATCTACGAGGAGGAGAGGTGGGCGCAGAAACGCAGCTTTTTACAGAGCTCAGACAACCAAAAGCTAGACTTGTGAAAACAATCCGTTCAGTGACTTAACCGTGCAGACCTTGAACACTCGTGAGATTCCCAGTAGGCCACTCACCTCTTCTTTGATAAGTTCTGCTTTAATTTAGAGTACCAGTGATGCAACAGCACATTTCATTGTCTTGAGTAATACACCCAAGTTGCTTCCTCCTTTTCTTTCCTCTTTTCTTTTCATATTGTCATATTCTTTTGTACTCCTAATCTTTTGTCCCTTTTGTATTATACTTCTTGGAAAACCCTTATTAAACATATTGAACAAAACCTAAAAAAAAACTTAAAGGAACACGCCGACTTATTGGTAATTTAGCTTATTCACCGTAACCCCCAGAGTTAGATAAGTCCACACACACCCTTCTCATCTCCGTGCGTGATGTAATGCTGTCTGACGGCTCCAGCGGCATCAGGCCAGCACAGATCATGCAGGTGAATGGTTCCAGCAATCCTACTGCTCCCAATTGTGACAAAAGTGACAAAATAACGCCAACATGTTCCTATTCAAATGTTGTGATTTGTATTACATGTCATTTAGCTGACACTTTTATCCAAAGCGACTTACAATTAAGTGCTTTCAACTCTACAATTTGTAGAGTCACAGCGTGTACAAAAAAACAACGTAACATGAGACACAGCCATCTTCTAACAGTAAACAAACCGGGAACTATATTGTCAGACAGGCTTGCTGCAAAGCAAATCATTCCGCCCAAGTACTATATTCTTCCGCCTGAGAATATAGTTCCCGGTATGTATACGGTTAGAAGATGGCTGTGTCTCATGTTACGTTGTTTTTTGTACACGATGTGATTCTACAAATCACAACATGTAAATAGGAACATGTTGGCGTTATTTTGTCAGTTTTGTCACAATTGGGAGCAGTAGGATTACTGGAACCATTCACCTGCATGTTCTGTGCTGACCTGATGCCGCCGGAGCCGTCAGACAGCATTACAGTGCAGAGATTTGGCTCAGATAGGAGCCTGGGAGGGAGTGTTATCTTTAAGATTCCAGTTGATTTGGTCAAAGATGAGAGTTCATATCATCTTATTGCAGATATATTGGTATCTGTGTATATGTTGGCCGATAAGTAACAATAAAACTGAGGTCTGAGTAAAGGGCACGTTCACACTACAAAAGGCAATCCACCGGTTTTCCGCAGGGTGCTGCGTCAGTGGGAGTGTCACTGAAACGGACCATTTGTGTGACGTCCTGTTGTGTTCTTTAACCCTAACCCCCCAATGTCCCACAAGTGGACTACATACAGTACAGGCCAAAAGTTTGGACACACCTTCTCATTCAATGCGTTTCCTTTTTATTTTCATGACTATTTACATTGTAGATTCTCACTGAAGGCATCAAAACTATGAATGAACACATATGGAATTATGTACTTAACAAAAAAGTGTAAAATAACTGAAAACATTTTAGATTCTTCAAACTAGCCACCCTTTGCTTTTTTTTGATAACTCTGCAAACCCTTGGTGTTCTCTCAATGAGCTTCATGAGGTAGTCACCTGAAATGGTTTTACCTTCACAGGTGTGCTTTATCAGGGTTAATTAGTGGAATTATTTCCCTTATTAATAAAAAAGCAAAGGGTGGCTACTTTGAGGAATCTAAAATATAAGACATGTTTTCAGTTATTTCAGACTTTTTTGTTAAGTACATAATTCCATATGTTTCATTCATAGTTTTGATGCCTTCAGTGAGAATCTACAATGTAAATAGTCATGAAAATAAAAAGGAAACGCATTGAATGAGAAGGTTTGTCCAAACTTTTGGCCTGTACTGTATTTCACAGTTATTGTTTTCCGTCAGATCGTTGCTAGATCTCAACATTTCCGACAGCCCTTGAAGGCAGCATCCTTTCATGGAGAAAGCGAGAAAGAAAAGAGACGGAGTGACTAGTGCTTTGTTGTTGCAGGAAACCGTCAGCTGTTCCACAAACTCCCAGGCTGTTCAGAGCTTGTGTTTGGTGTTTTAAATATTTTCTTGTGGCAGCGATAGAGGCAGCGATGTTTCCTGTTTCCTGTACGGGACTCTCGCACCGCCTCAAAAACACACTGAGAAGACTGAAACTTTCTCAATCAATTTCTGTGATTCCAGCTTCTTAAATATGAATATTGTTCTACTCTCTTCTCTCCTCTGGGACAGCAAACTGAATATCTTTGAGTTGTGGACAAAAATAAGACACTTGAGGACTTCATCTTGGGCTTTTTGGAAAACACTGATCCACATTTATCACCATTTTCTTTCGTTTTATAAACCAAACAACTAATCAAATAATTAACAGATTAATCGACTATGAAAATAATTTTTAGTTGCAGCCCCTACTGCGTTTTTTGCCGGGCCGTTTGACGGCCGCCGCAGTGTTTGTGAATGCAGCCTGACACTAAGCTTGCTTGAAAAGATTTTTTTGGATGTCTAATGTGCATATCTGGTTGTTTCATGAACATTGAAATGACTGTAGTTCAACGTAAAGCAGGCCCTAATTACATGTTGAAACAGTCATCCCATTGATGTTGAAACCACGATTTCATGTATTTATCATTTTGTCTTTTTAATCACATTTTTTAATCAGTTTCAACTTAGAGCTCTTCCGACCTGCAAATCACCAAATCAATGCCGTCTCTGCATAGGGCTGCACATTTAATCGCAATTTTATCGAAATCACAATATAATGCAATATGCAATATTTGTTAAATGCAAAACATGTGTCAAACCGTTCTGAGTTAAGCATTGTGGTGCTGCAGAGACGTCCCGGCCTACAAATCCTACCCTACAGACTACAGAAACCATCTTTATTTGGTACAGAGCCTCGCAAAAATCACACTATATTCATTTTATGTTTTAAAGGAACACGCCGACTTATTGAGACTTTGGCTTATTCACCGTATCCCCCAGAGTTGGATAAGTCCATACATACCCTTCTCATCTCCGTGCATGTTGTAAGTCTGTCTGACGATTCCACCGCTAGCCTAGCTTAGCACAGAACTTGCAGGTAACTGGTTCCAACTAGCCTACTGCTCCCAATAATAACGCCCAAATTTTCCTATTTACATGTTGTGATTTGTATAGTCACAGCGTGTACAAATAACAAGGTCACATGACACACAGCCATCTTCTAACCGTATACGTACTCTGAACTATATTCTCAGAAAAGCGAAGTACTGCTACTTCTGCTACTTGGGCGGAGTGATTTGCTTTGCAGAAAGCCTTTCTGGACTTATCTAACTCTGGGGGACACGCTGAATAAGCTAAAGTCCCAATAAGTCGGCGTGTTCCTTTTTAAATCTTCATATTTTTCAATGCAATGAGAAAAATTATACAAACATGATCATTCCCTCCAATATCGTGAATCATATCGCAATTGCAATATCAGTCAAAGTAATCGCAATTAGATATTTTCCTCATATCGTGCAGCCCTAGAACAGATGCATTCATTATCACCAAATCAGTGCTCCTTTACCAGGCTCAGTTTTGATGTCTCGACTAATTCAGTCCTGCAAAAAATTATTAAATCAATGCTCTCTGGTGTCGTAGAATTGCTGCACTTTAGAAGATTAATTTGTTTGGTCTATAAAATGTCAATAAGTAATAATAAATAATAAATGGCCAGGAATCAAATATATCAAACATTTAGTTTAATACAAAAGCAAAACGACAACAAAAAATGTTTTTAGAACTGGGAAGAAGTGGATTTAGTCACTTTGATTTGTAACAGAACAATTAACCTTTTTAATCCTGCACAAATAAAGTAAAACGATCCCCTTTTGGTTGAACTGTAGAGGGTACGATTTAAAATTATGTTTTTATATTTACTCCCGTTATCTGCCCAAGTTGTTGTTCCCCGTTGTCGGTGTGTTTTTGGTTCATTTTGTAGCTGTGTACTTCCAGTAGATTTGGGATTTGGTTTCTCCACATGGCAGTACTCGTGGCCACTCGTCAACGTTGTGTCTGGTTCTGATTTCCCAGGTCCAACATTGTGGAAATCCTCTACGTGAAGGACTTGGCGCTGGTGGACCCGGACGACTGCACCCCCATGACGACCATCACCAAGTTCTACAACCACCCGCTGCACTACGTCTTCAACGACACCAAGCTGGACGCCATGCTGGAGGAGTTCAAGAAAGGTGGGGCTCACACTCGCACACAACATACTGTTCCTAGAAAGAGAGTCGGGCGGCTCGATTATGGAAAAAAAACATAATCACGATTATTTCGGTCAATATCGAATATTTGACGCGATTACTCGTTGACTTATGGAGAGATGTTGCAATTATTGAACTTAAAAAACAGTGGAAAAAGTTAAATAAATAAAAAAAAAACACATACGTCTGTGAAATGTGCCTTAATGCTTTTCCTATTTAATTAAACTTTATTTTTTCATTCAGAACACAAGAGACAATAAGAGTTTACTCGCAAAACGTAATGAGGTAAATAATAGTTTTTCTCGACTATGGTTAACTGCTCCTCAGATCTCTGCAGGGTAAATCCAGACAGCTAGCTAGACTATCTGTCCAATCTGAGTTTTCTGTTGCACGACTAAAAATACTTTTGAACGTACACACGTTCCACCAGAACAAGTTCCTTCCTGTGGCCGGGTTGGCTCACTGGCTAGAGCAGGCGCACATATACTTTGAGGCTAATGCCTCGACGCAGAGGTCCAAGGTTCGAGTCTGACCTGTGCCGATTTTCTGCGTGTCTTCCCCCACTCTTTTTTTAACATTAATATGAGTTCCCCCAGCCTGCCTATGGTCCCCCAGTGGCTAGAAATGGTGATAGGTGTAAACCGAGCCCTGGGTATCCTGCTCTGCCTTTGAGAAAATGAAAGCTCAGATGGACCAATCAGGAATCTTCTCCTTATGAGGTCATAAGGAGCAAGGTTACCTCCCCTTTCTCTGCTTTGCTCACCCAGAGAATTTGGCCCACCCATGAGAGAGAGAGAGAGACATCATGGCTTTCAAACGAGCAAAGTGGCAGTTGGTCAAGGCCACACCCCACCCTCCACCTTGCCCCCCCCCACCTTGCCCCCAGTATTAGGGGACCACTAAGGTCTATATAAAAGAGACTTCAGATACAGTATTAGGGGACCACTAAAGTCTATATAAAAGAGACTTCAGATACAGTATTAGGGGACCACTAAGGTCTATATAAAAGAGACTTCAGATACAGTATTAGGGGACCACTAAGGTCTATATAAAAGAGACTTCAGATACAGTATTAGGGGACCACTAAAGTCTATATAAAAGAGACTTCAGATACAGTATTAGGGGACCACTAAGGTCTATATAAAAGAGACTTCAGATACAGTATTAGGGGACCACTAAAGTCTATATAAAAGAGACTTCAGATACAGTATTAGAGGACCACTAAGGTCTATATAAAAGAGACTTCAGATACAGTATTAGGGGACCACTAAGGTCTATATAAAAGAGACTTCAGATACAGTATTAGGGGACCACTAAAGTCTATATAAAAGAGACTTCAGATATAGTATTAGGGGACCACTAAGGTCTATATAAAAGAGACTTCAGATACAGTATTAGGGGACCACTAAGGTCTATATAAAAGAGACTTCAGATACAGTATTAGGGGACCACTAAAGTCTATATAAAAGAGACTTCAGATACAGTATTAGGGGACCACTAAGGTCTATATAAAAGAGACTTCAGATACAGTATTAGGGGACCACTAAGGTCTATATAAAAGAGACTTCAGATACAGTATTAGGGGACCACTAAGGTCTATATAAAAGAGACTTCAGATACAGTATTAGGGGACCACTAAGGTCTATATAAAAGAGACTTCAGATACAGTATTAGGGACCACTAAGGTCTATATAAAATTGACTTCAGATACAGTATTAGGGGACCACTAAGGTCTATATAAAAGAGACTTCAGATACAGTATTAGGGGACCACTAAGGTCTATATAAAATTGACTTCAGATACAGTATTAGGGACCACTAAGGTCTATATAAAAGAGACTTCAGATACAGTATTAGGGGACCACTAAGGTCTATATAAAAGAGACTTCAGATACAGTATTAGGGGACCACTAAGGTCTATATAAAAGAGACTTCAGATACAGTATTAGAGGACCACTAAGGTCTATATAAAAGAGACTTCAGATACAGTATTAGGGGACCACTAAGGTCTATATAAAAGAGACTTCAGATACAGTATTAGGGGACCACTAAGGTCTATATAAAAGAGACTTCAGATACAGTATTAGGGGACCACTAAGGTCTATATAAAAGAGACTTCAGATACAGTATTAGGGACCACTAAGGTCTATATAAAAGAGACTTCAGATACAGTATTAGGGACCACTAAGGTCTATATAAAAGAGACTTCAGATACAGTATTAGGGGACCACTAAGGTCTATATAAAAGAGACTTCAGATACAGTATTAGGGGACCACTAAGGTCTATATAAAAGAGACTTCAGATACAGTATTAGGGGACCACTAAGGTCTATATAAAATTGACTTCAGATACAGTATTAGGGGACCACTAAGGTCTATATAAAAGAGACTTCAGATACAGTATTAGGGACCACTAAGGTCCATATAAAAGAGACTTCAGATACAGTATTAGGGGACCACTAAGGTCTATATAAAAGAGACTTCAGATACAGTATTAGGGGACCACTAAGGTCTATATAAAAGAGACTTCAGATACAGTATTAGAGGACCACTAAGGTCTATATAAAAGAGACTTCAGATACAGTATTAGGGGACCACTAAGGTCTATATAAAAGAGACTTCAGATACAGTATTAGGGGACCACTAAGGTCTATATAAAAGAGACTCCAGATACAGTATTAGGGGACCACTAAGGTCTATATAAAAGAGACTCCAGATACAGTATTAGGGGACCACTAAGGTCTATATAAAAGAGACTTCAGATACAGTATTAGGGGACCACTAAGGTCTATATAAAAGCATCCAAAAACAGCATGTCCTAGGACCTTTAAACCTGAAAACAGAGCCAGGTGGAGGTGCAGAAGTCTAATTTTCTCCCAGAACACTTAAATTACAATATGCTGAAAGATTATTATGGAATCTACCCAATCAACAACCTACCCCAGCGTTAAATGAAAAATATATTTTTTATTTGAATGAATTGACCCTTTACTGAAGAATGATCTCTTTGGAAATAAAGTTTCCTGACGGAGTATTTTTCTGACCCCTCCTTTTTGTACCAGGCAACTCTCACATGGCGATCGTGCAGAAGGTGAACAACGAGGGGGAAGGCGACCCTTTCTACGAGGTGCTGGGATTGGTCACGCTGGAGGATGTCATCGAGGAGATCATCAAGTCCGAGATCCTGGACGAGTCCGACGGATACCGTAAGTTCCTTTAATGTAAAATCAGTTTCTTCATGTAGCATCTGGTGTCTTTTATTATTAAAGCTTTCCACCTCCTCCTGCAGTGGTGGAATGTAACTAAGTACATTTACTCCAGTACTGTACTCAAGTACAAATGTTGAGGTATTTGTACTTTGTTGGAGTTTTTTCTTTTCAGGCCACTTGGTACTTCTACTCCGCTACATCTCAGAGAGAAATATTGTACTTTTTACTCCACTACAGTCATCTATTCCAGCTTTAGTTACTTTAGTTACTCCACTACCTTCATCTGTTCCAGCTTTAGTTACTAGTTACTTTAGTTACTCCACTACATTCATCTGTTACAGCTTTAGTTACTAGTTACTTTAGTTACTCCACTACATTCATCTGTTACAGCTTTAGTTACTAGTTACTTTAGTTACTCCGCTACATTCATCTGTTACAGCTTTAGTTACTAGTTACTTTAGTCACTCCGCTACATTCATCTGTTACAGCTTTAGTTACTAGTTACTTTAGTTACTAGTTACTTTACACATTAAGATTCCTGCACACAGAACACATGTAGTTTATAAAATCTGATGTTTGATTCTAAAGTAAACTAGCTGACAATATAACGGACTACAAGTCCAGCTGAGATGATGAGACCATTAAACACACAGCTGGTTGGATCCTTTACACACACTACAATGTTTCTGCATTAAGTACTTTTACTTTTAATACTTTAACTTAATTTTCCTGACGATACTTACATACTTTTACTTAAAGGAACACACCGACTTATTGGTAGTTTATCTTATTCACCGTAACCCCCAGAGTTAGACTAGTCCATACATACCCTTCTCATCTCTGTGCGTGCTGTAAGGCTGTCTGACAGCTCCAGCATTAGCTTAGCCTAGCACAGATCCTGCAGGTGACTGGTTCCAACTAGCCTACTGCTCCGAATAAGTGATAAAAAATGACAGAATAACGCCAACACTTGGCATACAGGCTTGCTGCAAAGCAAATCACTCCGCCCAACTATTGGTATAGTATATATATATTCTTCCGCCTGAGAATATAGTTCCCGGTATGTATACGGTTAGAAGACGGCTGTGTCTCATGTTGCGTTGTTTTGTGTACACGCTGTGACTCTATAAATCACAACATGTAAATAGGAACATGTTGGTGTTATTTTGTCACTTATTCGGAGCAGTAGGATTACTGGAACCAGTTACCTGCAGGATCTGTGCTATGCTAAGCTAATGCTGGAGCTGTCAGACAGCATTACTGCACGCACAGAGATGAGAAGGGTATGTATGGACTCGTCTAACTCTGGGGGTTACGGTGAATAAGACAAAACCCCAATAAGTCGACGTGTTCCTTTAGGTAACATTTCCAGTGCAGGACTTTGACTTGTAACAGAGTATTTTTACAGTGTGGTATTAGTACTTTGACTGTAGTAAAGCGTCTGAGTACTCCCCCCTTTGCAGTAGACAGGAAGGTGAAGCGTCCTCTCGCTCCGCTGGAGATCCCTCTGGAGCCGCGCAGCGTCACCGACGAGTTCTCGCTCTTCAAGCCTCCCGAAGGAGACGCCAAGATCAGGACCTCGCCACAGCTGCTGCTGGCCACGCACCGCTTCCTGTCCAGAGGTGGGTGGGCTACTGTGTGTGTGTGTGTGTGTTTTACTGTGGTTGTGTTACTGTGGGTCTGTTAGTGGGCTACTGTGTGTGTGTGTGTGTGTGTGTGTGTGTGTGTGTGTGTGTGTGTGTGTGTGTGTGTGTTTTGCTGTGGTTGTGTTACTGTGGGTCTGTTAGTGGGCTACTGTGTGTGTGTTACTGTGTGTGTGTGTGTGTGTGTTTTACTGTGGTTGTGTTACTGTGGGTCTGTTAGTGGGCTACTGTGGGCTACTGTGGGCTACTGTGTGTGGGTTACAATTGGTGGGTTACAGTGTGTGTGTGTTAGTGTGTGTTACAGTTTGTGTTTGTGTGTGTGTGTGTGTGTGTGTGTATTACAGTTTGTTACTGTGTGCGTGTAATTAGTGTGTGTGTGTTACAGTGTGTGTTAGTTTGTGTATGCTGTGTTTGTGTGTGTTACGGTGTGTCTGTGTGTATTAAAGTGTGTGTGTTACAGTGTGTGTATTACAGTGTGTTACTGTCTGTGTAATTAGTGTGTGTGTTTAGTTTGTGTGTGCTGTGTTTGTGTGTGTTAGAGTGTGTCTGTTTGTGTGTGTGTGTGTGTGTGTGTGTTAAAGTGTGTTTGTGTGTGTGTTACTGTGTGTGTGTGTGTGTGTGTGTTACAGTGTTTGTGTGTGCTGTGTTTGTGTGTTACAGTGTATCTGTTTGTGAGTGTTAAAGTGTGTGTATTACTGTGTGTGTGTGTGTGTGTGTGTTTTTATCTGGGAATTTATTTTAGCACACCAGCGTTCAGAAACGTTTGTAATCTTGTGCCACAGCCTCTTGGTCCCAGTCCGATGTCCTCAGGACTTCTCTAGTGTCCTCAGGACTAGTCTGATGTCCTCAGGACTTCTTTAGTGTCCTCAGGACTTCTCTAGTGTCCTCAGGACTACTCTAATGTCCTCAGGACTTCTCTAGTGTCCTCAGGACTTATTTAGTGTCCTCAGGACTTCTCTAGTGTCCTCAGGACTACTCTAGTGTCCTCAGGACTTCTCTAGTGTCCTCAGGACTTCTCTAGTGTCATCAGGACTAGTCTAATGTCCTCAAGACTTCTCTAGTGTCCTCAGGACTTCTTTAGTGTACTCAGGACTACTCTAGTGTCCTCAGGACTTCTCTAGTGTCCTCAGGACTTCTCTATTGTCCTCAGGACTTCTCTATTGTCCTCAGGACTTCTCTAATGTCCTCAGGACTACTCTAGTGTCCTCAGGACTACTCTAGTGTCCTCAGGACTTCTTTAGTGTCCTCAGGACTTCTCTAGTGTCCTCAGGACTAGTCTAATGTCCTCAGGACTTCTCTAGTGTCCTCAGGACTACTTTAGTGTCCTCAGGACTTCTCTAGTGTCCTCAGGACTAGTCTAATGTCCTCAGGACTTCTCTAGTGTCCTCAGGACTTCTCTAGTGTCCTCAGGACTACTTTAGTGTCCTCAGGACTTCTCTAGTGTCCTCAGGACTAGTCTAATGTCCTCAGGACTTCTCTAGTGTCCTCAGGACTACTTTAGTGTCCTCAGGACTTCTCTGGTGTCCTCAGGACTACTCTAATGTCCTCAGGACTACTCTAGTGTCCTCAGGACTTCTCTAGTGTCCTCAGGACTAGTCTAATGTCCTCAGGACTAGTCTGATGTCCTCAGGACTTCTTTAGTGTCCTCAGGACTTCTCTAGTGTCCCCAGGACTACTCTAGTGTCCTCAGGACTTCTTTAGTGTCCTCAGGACTTCTTTAGTGTCCTCAGGACTTCTCTAGTGTCCTCAGGACTTCTCTAATGTCCTCAGGACTTCTCTAGTGTCCTCAGGACTTCTTTAGTGTCATCAGGACTAGTCTAATGTCCTCAAGACTTCTCTAGTGTCCTCAGGACTTCTTTAGTGTCCTCAGGACTACTCTAGTGTCCTCAGGACTTCTCTAGTGTCCTCAGGACTTCTCTAATGTCCTCAGTACTTCTCTAATGTCCTCAGGACTACTCTAGTGTCCTCAGGACTTCTTTAGTGTCCTCAGGACTTCTCTAGTGTCCTCAGGACTAGTCTAATGTCCTCAGGACTTCTCTAGTGTCCTCAGGACTACTTTAGTGTCCTCAGGACTTCTCTAGTGTCCTCAGGACTAGTCTAATGTCCTCAGGACTTCTCTAGTGTCCTCAGGACTTCTCTAGTGTCATCAGGACTACTCCAGTGTCCTCAGGACTTCTCTAGTGTCCTCAGGACTAGTCTAATGTCCTCAGGACTACTCCAGTGTCCTCAGGACTTCTCTAGTGTCCTCAGGACTAGTCTAATGTCCTCAGGACTACTCCAGTGTCCTCAGGACTTCTCTAGTGTCCTCAGGACTAGTCTAATGTCCTCAGGACTACTCTAGTGTCCTCAGGACTTCTTTAGTGTCCTCAGGACTACTCTAGTGTCCTCAGGACTTCTCTAGTGTCCTCAGGACTTCTCTAATGTCCTCAGTACTTCTCTAATGTCCTCAGGACTACTCTAGTGTCCTCAGGACTTCTTTAGTGTCCTCAGGACTTCTCTAGTGTCCTCAGGACTAGTCTAATGTCCTCAGGACTTCTCTAGTGTCCTCAGGACTACTTTAGTGTCCTCAGGACTTCTCCTCAGTGTCCTCAGGACTAGTCTAATGTCCTCAGGACTTCTCTGTCAGTGTCCTCAGGACTTCTCTAGTGTCATCAGGACTACTCCAGTGTCCTCAGGACTTCTCTAGTGTCCTCAGGACTAGTCTAATGTCCTCAGGACTACTCCAGTGTCCTCAGGACTTCTCTAGTGTCCTCAGGACTAGTCTAATGTCCTCAGGACTACTCCAGTGTCCTCAGGACTTCTCTAGTGTCCTCAGGACTAGTCTAATGTCCTCAGGACTACTCTAATGTCCTCAGGACTTCTCTAGTGTCCTCAGTACTTCTCTAGTGTCCTCAGGACTACTCTAGTCTCCTCAGGACTTCTCTAGTGTCCTCAGTACTTCTCTAATGTCCTCAGGACTACTCTAATGTCCTCAGGACTACTCTAGTGTCCTCAGTACTTCTCTAATGTCCTCAGGACTACTCTAATGTCCTCAGGACTACTCTAGTGTCCTCAGTACTTCTCTAATGTCCTCAGGACTTCTCTAGTGTCCTCAGGACTACCCTTAGATGTCTGAATGCTCTTTGATGATTTTAGGTTGTGTTGATTCTGTCCCTGTTACACGTTATAATTCAGCTCAACCGCTACAAGTTCTGTGAGATCTGTTTGTCTCGCCTCATGTGACCTCGCCGCGCAGACAGGCGAGTTCACCGTGTCCCGTGTCTCTGACCTTTTGACCCCTGCAGAGGTGTCCCACTTCAGCCCCGGCCGCGTGTCGGAGAAGGTCCTGTTCCACCTGCTCCGTCACCCCAGCGTCAACCAGGAAGTGCACTTTGATCCAAACAACCGGCTGAGCCCGGGTCACTATCTCTACACTCGCAACCACCCGGTCGACTATTTCATCCTGCTGCTGCAGGTATGTGCGCATGTCCACACACGTTTGTCACTAATGAAGCCGACTCTCAGTCGTACCTTTGGCTGTCCTAACCCTGCAGGAAAGGGACAAGTTTGAGTTTATTTTTTTTCCCTGCAGGAAAATAACCGAACATATTGATTTATATGAGACAATTTGGACATTTTTCTGTTCATCTTAGACATAAATTTGAGACATTTAAAAAAAACTTTTTAATAGTTTTTTTTTTTTTAAGCAGATTACAGTTTTACGTCTCAGGATAAATCGATAGAAGCACATATGAAATAATTGTATATACATGTATAAAAGCAATGTGTGGAAGATAAGTAAATTGAGTCAATTAAAAAGACTATTTGATCCTGCTGCTGCAGGTATGCGTGCATGTTCACACACGTCTGTCACTTTGAGTTAGCTTTCACTCGTTCCTTTTTGCTTTCCTACTTTCCAAGAAAGAGATCGATGATTTGGAGATATGAGATATGAGCGTATATTGCAGATATGCAATGACAGAACATATAGATATAAAAGTGACAATTGTACATCTCACGATACATAAACATAAGCACGTATGAAATAGTGGTGTATATAAATATGTCTAAAGCAAGGTGTGAAAGATAAGTACAGAATGTAAAAATTTAGTAAATTAAAAAGACTTAACGTTGTTAAAATAAAGATACATCAAAAAACTAATATAACACAACATAAGCAACAACAAAAAAGAAGACATTGATGAATTATTGGTACTTGAAGGTATCTACATAAGAGTGACATGACACTGTCATGAACACATTAACCATAACTTAAAACTGGATGTCACTTACTAAAAGAAGTGACTTCATACCTTGTTTATAATATTTATGACACGTTCATGACAGTGTCATATCACTTAGAGGGAATCTTTGACATTTATTCAACAGAAAACATTTAAATATTAAAACATTTTGACATTGAAGTCTTTGTGTGTGTGTGTGTGCGTGTGTGTGTGTGTGTGCGTGTGCGTGTGCGTGTGCGTGTGCGTGTGCGTGTGTGTGTGTGTGTGTTTTTTCAGGGTCGTGTGGAGGTGGAGATCGGTAAAGAGGGGCTGAAGTTTGAGAACGGAGCGTTCACTTACTACGGCATGTCTGCGCTCACGCTGCCATCTTCAGGTGAGATCCAGAATAACAAGTTTCATCATTTAGTATGACGTCATCGCATGGAGCACACAGCTGGTTAAGGGAATGGTGATACAGTGTGTGTGTGTGTGTGTCTCTGTGTGTGTGTGTCTGTGTGTGTGTGTGTGTCTCTCTATGTGTGTGTGTGTGTGTGTGTGTGTGTCTCTCTGTGTGTGTGTGTGTGTGTGTGTGTGTGTGTGTGTGTCTGTGTGTGTGTGTGTGTGTCTCTGTGTGTGTGTGTGTGTGTGTGTGTGTGTGTGTGTGTGTGTGTGTGTGTGTGTGTGTGTGTGTGTGTGTGTGTGTGTGTGTGTGTGTGTGTGTGTGTGTGTGTGTGTGTGTGTGTGTGTGTGTGTGTGTGTGTGTGTGTGTGTGTGTGTCTGTGTGTGTCTGTGTGTCTGTCTCTTTGTGTGTGTCTCTGTCTCTGTGTGTGTGTGTGTGTGTGTGTTTTCTGTCTCTGTGTGTGTCTCTGTGTGCGTGTGTGTGTGCGTGTGTGTCTCTGTGTGCGTGTGTGTGTGCGTGTGTGTCTCTGTCCGTGTGTGTGTATATGTGTGTGTGTCTCTGTCCGTGTGTGTGTGTGTGTTTCTGTCTCTGTGTGTGTCTCTGTGTGTGTGTGTGTGTGTGTGTGTGTGTCTGTCCGTGTGTGTGTGTGTCTCTGTCTGTGTGTGTGTGTATATGTGTGTGTGTCTCTGTCCGTGTGTGTCTCTTTCTGTGTGTGTTTGCAGTGCACCAGTCTCCCGTGTCGACGCAGCGGCACTCTCCCAGCGTCCCCTTTGAGTCAGCTGACGCTACGAGCCCGTCCAACTACTGTCCCGACTACACCGTCCGAGCTCTCACCGACCTGCAGCTCATACGGGTGAGTGTGTATCTGTGTGTATCTGTGTGTATCTGTGTGAATTCTGCTAGATTTAACTCATTTTTAGGCCGGACGTTTGTCTTTGTGTTCGCGTTCTAACCTCTGAGGACTATGGTTAACTCTAGGGCTGTGCTCGATTTGAAGAAATTCTTAGTCGACTAACACTCATTCAATTGTACCGACTAATCGATTAGTTGATTTAATCGACAGATCTGTTTCTCCACAAAGAGTCGTGCTAAAGCACCACTTTAATTCTTGTGTTTACCAGAGATGTGCTCGTACGTTTCTTGGAAATAAGTCATTCAGCGTGAAAAAAAAGCATAAAACATGACTAATGGACTAAAGAGATCTAAGTTGACTAAGACCAAAACGACCGATTAGTTGACTAATCGACTAAGAAGGAGCGGCCCTAGTTAACTGCTCCTCAGATCTCTGCAGGGTAAATCCAGACAGCTAGCTAGACTATCTGTCCAATCTGAGTTTTCTGTTGCACGACTAAAACAACTTTTGAACGTACACGTTCCACCAAAACAAGTTCCTTCCCGAGGCTATTTTGGAGAAGTGCTGTGGCTCCGTACAGAGCTTAGCCCCGCCCAAGACGATTGTGATTGGTTTAAACAAATGTCAATAAACCAGAGCACGATTTCCTCCCTACTTTGCAGCGCTGCTGTTTTAACTAGCAAGACCATCCTCCGCAGCGCTGTGGAGGAAGGTCTGGCAAAGCGAGACTAATCTGTGTGTGGCTGAGTGTGTGTGTGTGTGTGTGTGTGTGTGTGTGTGTGTGTGTGTGTGTGTGTGTGTTTTTCAGCAGCAGTGGAATGTAATGACATACATTTACTTAAGTATAAATTCGAGGTACTTGTATTTTAATTTGATACTTTATACTTCCACTCCATTCAGAGATAAATATTGTACTTTTTAACTGCACAACTATGGAAGCAAATAAGAGACAAAAGTATTTGAATTTATATGAATTTATAATTATATTTAAATATTTTACTTTACCATGCAACTGAATTAGTTTTTTTGAAATCAAAATATGAAATGTCTTCATTTGCAATTTCAAAAGCTGAATAGGTTTGTTTTTTTTTCTTCTTCAATGGTCACAAATTACGATCTAAAAATTTGTGCAAAATGATCGCGCATGCGCAGATGATAATCCTGTTGTAGGGATTTACGGCACTGCACGATCTGTTCCACGCTTCCGGTCGTAGTTGTAGCGGTCTGCCATTAGCCTCCACTGGGAACAGCTAACCGCTAGCTGAGACAGCATGTAAAAGACCCTCAAACCTGAAAATAACTGTTAAAATATATAACAGCTGTTACGTCAGTTCTACTTTACTTGTGCTCATTTAAAATACAATCACTCAGTACTTGTCTTTATTGTTATTACTGTAAAGTCTTAATGTAGCTGTAGCCTGCTTTTCCCCAGTGTTTAGTTTGAGTTAACGTTATTTTAGATTGAATCAAGCTGTCAGCTAGCGGTTAGCCGAATTAGCAGTAAGCTAAACTAGTGTCAGCTTCCTGGTGGAGGCTAACAATTCTCGTAATACATCCCCGAGGCTAACGGCAGACCGCTACAACTACGACAGATTGTGCGGTGTCGTAAATCCCACGGAGGTATTAAGAGAACTCGTAAAACAGGATTATCATCTTGCGCATGCGCAAAACTGATCGTGCAGGCAGCACAGATCGTGTACAGACGCAGTCAACTGGCAGAGTTTTAATTTTCGAACCACTTTCTTGGATCACATGATTGACATACTTTGCTCTGATAGGCCAGAAGTCACTTCGATTACATTTACAGTACAGGCCAAAGGTTTGGACACACCTTCTCATTCAATGCGTTTTTTAATTTATTTTCATGACCATTTACATTGTAGACTCTCACTAAAGGCATCAAAACTATGAATGAACACATATGGAATTATGTACTGTACTTAACAAAAAAGTGTGACATAACTGAAAACATGTCTTATATTTTAGATTCTTCAAAGTAGCCACGTTTTGCTTTTTTTTTTATTAATAAGGGAAATAATTCCACTAATTAACCCTGACAAAGCACACCTGTGAAGGTAAAACCATTTCAGGTGACTACCTCATGAAGCTCATTGAGAGAACACCAAGGGTTTGCAGAGTTATCAAAAAAAGCAAAGGGTGGCTACTTTGAATAATCTAAAATATAAGACATGTTTTCAGTTATTTCACACTTTTTTGTTAAGTACATAATTCCATATGTGTTCATTCATAGTTTTGATGCCTTCAGTGAGAATCTACAATGTAAATAGTCATGAAAATAAAGAAACACATTGAATGAGAAGGTGTGTCCAAACTTTTGGCCTGTACTGTAGTCTTTTAAAAAGCCTCTTGGATCAGCTGGAAAATGCATCGTCACAAAGCTGAAAGCTGTTTTCAGAGTTACCTGGTTCTCACAGGACCGAGTGTGTAGAAGCTTTAGTAACAGGAAAACCTCCTGTAGCTCCTCCAGTGACAGGCATGAGGCAAGAGGTCTTGATTTGAATACAGGGCTTTAATGCTGGTCAACCCGTGAGAACTGGTTTAAAGAAAGAAAAAATACATTAACAAAATAATGCTATATGCATGTCTCACACATCTGGCGTTACAATCAAGCTCATACAGCTAGACACTTTATGTATATTTTACACCAATAAATGACGTACGTAAACACAAACGCCCTCATAGCAAAAATAAATAGTCAACAAACCTCATTGCTGCTTATCACACAGAGGTGCTAAAACATCCTTTTAAATGTCCTTTATCTTCTTCTGTTTACTTTCTTTGTAAGTATTCACATAAACACGATAACAGTGGAAAAATAATTCGCTTTTTGCGGTAAAGTTTCTTCGGTGCGTCGCTAAAAGGCACTCGGGCGGAACCTGTAAATGTACGATTCAGAAGAAATTAAATAATAAAAAGTGCTAATACAGGAAATAAACTGGCGACAGAGGCAGTTACACTCCCACCAAAATCACAAGTGATTTCTTAAAACTTGGAGACAAACCTACTGCATGAATAAATTAAAAACTCTGTCCTAATAAACAACTAATAAACTGAGTGTGAGTGTATGATAGAACCATCAGTCTGCTTCTAGCAATGTAACGGTTTTCTGAATGGGTCTCTCCAGGTAAACAGGTTTGGATGTACGCTTTCCTCTTCCATCCAGGGAGGAGTCACTGATGAGTAACTTTAGTCTCCTCACTCTTTCATCACTTCCAGGATACACCTCGATGACTCTTGCTAGCTTCCATTGGTTTCGTGGTGTGGCAGCATCTTGTAAACAGAACAATGTCACCGACCTTTGCATTTCTGCGATCTTTGGTCCACTTCTGTCTGTGTTGGAGATTCAGGAGATACTCCTTTTTCCATCGTACCCAAAAGTTGTTGGTTAAGAGTTGAACTCTGCGCCATCTTTTGCGGAGGTAGAGATCCTCCTTGACAAACTTTCCAGGAGGAGGGAGAATGATTGTGGATTTCATGGTCAAGATGTGGTTTGGTGTCAAGGGCTCTGGACTGGTAGAATCGTTCAGATGATCAGTGGTTAGAGGTCTGCTATTCACAACCGCGATGACTGAACGCAGAGCATTGATAAAGGCATCTGAGGTCAAGTCATCAAGTGCTTCAATGTGAACTCCTCTGGAACACATGCAGGTGAGCAACAGCCCATAACGCTTTAGCTCCTTTCTTCCTTCCTTAATGTGAAACGGTCCAAAGCAGTCCATTCCACAGTAAGTGAAAGGAGCAGTTGTTTCCATCCGTTCTTCTGGAAGGTCTGCCACCCTTTGTTGCTCTGTGCACCTTCGGAACCTTCTGCAACTTGTGCACTTGTGAATATGGGATGAAACCAGCTTGCTTCAACCCAGGATCCATATGCCATTGGATCGGAGTTCATTTATAGACATTCCTCGACCTTGATGGTACACACTCTCATGATAGTGCAAAGGTATCTCCAAAGTCAAGACATGGGTTGCCATAGCCAACTACACTCTGGTCTACACAGTCTGGTCTCTGAGCAAAGGGCTCATTTTCTTCTCCAGCAACCCCTTGTCTTGGTATAAGAGCTTGAGGACAGTTGTAGCCAATTAGTAGGCCGATGTCACAGCTCTGCAGAGGAGCAATTTCATCTGCAATGTGCTCAAGATGAGACCATGCCTTGGCAGTCTCCGGTGTGGGAATATGATCTCTGTTTGCAGGGATGAATTCTCTTGAGTAAGTTACTGGCAGAGAGATTATCTTATCGGAGTAGAATCCTCTTATTTGTAGATCAGTCAGCCTTCTGCTAGGCAACACTGTATTTCTTGAAGCCATTGTGGAGAGCTTTAACTGGACTGGTTCATTTTTAGTGTGAAGCACCTTTGCTGTCTCTTCAAGGATGAAGGTTGTGTCACTCTGTGTATCGAGAAGAGCGTACACAAGAACTTCATGATTTGGCTTACTTGTAGTGGACAACCACACCGGAATGACTGAGGATGTATGGGTGCCTTTAACATTCTGGATAACTCTGTTAGATGTTACCTCACGTGGTGGTTTTGTCACCCTCTCTTGTGAACGATCTGTCGTTCCTTCTCTTGACTTGTCACGCTCCATTTCTCCAGCAGTCCTTGTTGACATTCCTCTTTCTTTGCTGCGATTATCGTGTAGGCAGGTTGGATGTCCTACACGATAATCACAGATCCTTCTATTTTTATACTCCTTTGAGCGATGGCCAGGCTTCAGACAGCCAAAGCACAATTTCATCCCTTGAACAAACTTGACTCGCTCAGAGATGGTTTTATCCATAAATTTCCAACACTTGTGTAGACTGTGACCTGACTTCTCAAAAGACTTTTTCATCTGAGTTAGTTGCTAGTACCTTTGTTCCGAGAGCTCCGTTCTTTAAAACTTTGATCTGCTCACCTTCAGCAGGTTTCAGAGCATGGAGAGATGTTATTGGGTTATTTGCAATCTTAGCTTCACGTGTGAGAAACTTTACAAACTGCTGGAAGCTTGGGAATGTGTGACTTTCTTCCTGGAAGCTTGGGAATGTGTGACTTTCTTCCTCCACTTCTATGACCTTTCTGTTCCATCTCGAGGTCAGCCAGTCTGGAAGCTTTGCAAGTAACTTCTGGTTCTCATTGCAGTCATTAAGTACTTCGAGGCCTCTGATCTGAGTCATAGCAGCCTCACAGCTCCGAAGAAAACCAGCAAACTCTTGAAGTTCGATACTGCCTTTGGAGCTTATCTTGGGCCATGCTTCCAGCTTGTCTCTGAATGCTTTGGCTATGAGGAATGGATTTCCATATCTTTCCTCGAGAATCCTCCATGCTGCGTGATAGGCTGACTCTGAACCAAGCAGGAAGTAGCTCTCTATAGCCTTTTTAGCAGGTCCACCCACATGCTTTTGCAAGTAATATATCTTTTCTTCGGCTGGAATGTTTTACCGATCAATGAGTGTCTGAAATGAAACCTTCCAGTCATTGAATCTGAGTGGGTCGCCACTGAATATTGTTGGTTCAGGTATAGGAAGACGACCTGCACTGATGGACTCTGCAAGAGCTGCTGTGCTGTCATCTTGCTTTGAATGTGCCCGGTCTTGTGGTGAAGAATGGTGCTGCAACAGATTATTTTCATGTTTAGCTTCTTCCTTTTCCTTCATACAGACACTTTGATGGAGTAGACTGCTTATTTCTTTATCTGAGCACTGTAATGGGAAAATTACATTTAAGCACAATTCCTTATATTTTTATGTTTAATTCATACTTTAAATCTCTCAAAAATGCTGGAAGAGTTTATCTCATTTTCCACATGTAGATTTTGATTCTAACTTTGTGAGACATCCAGTCTGGAACATTTTGTGAGCTCTGTTTGCCTGTAGCGTCATACTAAGCCAAGTGCGTATGTGCTGTCACTCTGAAGATGCATAAAAGCCTGGTGTTTCTGTTCACTCATTTGACAAACTGACTCCACACTGGGCTGTGGCTGAAATCATGTTGATCCTATATTTGCAAATATATCCTTTTTAATAAAATACAAAAACCCAATTTGGTTTTAGTCTCAGTCTGTCTTATTTGTTTCAATTTACTAAACTCTGAAAACTCTTCCCCCTGCTGCAAAGGAAACTTCCACTACAGCACTCACTCTGATCATACACTCGCTGACGTGCCTTAGCAGCCTGTAACCTTTTAACTCTAGTCGCTCCAGTTGTCTGCGCTTTGCATCTAGCACCTTTTGTCTCTCTGCAGCTTCAGCTTCAAGCCTTTCCAATTCCTCAATGCAACACTCTTGTTCTAGTAGTACTTCTAGAGTAGCTTCATTGGCAGCAACTAAAGCAGCGGCTAATCCCTTTGTTTTGTTTTGTAGGTGACACGTCTCCAGTATCTGAACGCTCTCATGGCGTCGCGGATCGGTCCGAGTCCAGATCCTCCCGAGATTAAGATCCTGCCCAACAGTCAGACCAAGCTGCTCAACGAGAGAAACGCCACACAACAAGGTAGCTTTCCTCGAAGCGCTCCAGGGTCCGCTGCACCCGAGGTCTCCACACTGACATCTCTTACTGATGACAGATCGCTAGGGGTGTCACGGTTTCCTACATTTTGATTACTGAAACCAGAAGCAGGATCGGCATTTCCACCAGTATTTCTTTTCGTCTACTTGCACACATCAGAAAAAAATATTTTTAGCTTACCGGCTGGTAGCATGCAGCTATAGACACAGGCTTTTGTTAGCTTACCGGCTGGTAGCATGCAGCTATAGACACAGGCTATTGTTAGCTTACCGGCTGGTAGCATGCAGCTATAGACACAGGGTATTGTTAGCTTACCGGCTGGTAGCATGCAGCTATAGACACAGGCTTTTGTTAGCTTACCGGCTGGTAGCATGCAGCTATAGACACAGGCTATTGTTAGCTTACCGGCTGGTAGCATGCAGCTATAGACACAGGCTATTGTTAGCTTACCGGCTGGTAGCATGCAGCTAAAGACACAGGCTATTGTTAGCTTACCGGCTGGTAGCATGCAGCTAAAGACACAGGCTATTGTTAGCTTACCGGCTGGTAGCATGCAGCTAAAGACACAGGGTAATGTTAGCTTACCGGCTGGTAGCATGCAGCTATAGACACAGGCTATTGTTAGCTTACCGGCTGGTAGCATGCAGCTAAAGACACAGGGTAATGTTAGCTTACCGGCTGGTAGCATGCAGCTATAGACACAGGCTATTGTTAACTTACCGGCTGGTAGCATGCAGCTAAAGACACAGGCTATTGTTAGCTTACCGGCTGGTAGCATGCAGCTAAAGACACAGGGTAACGTTAGCTTACCGGCTGGTAGAATGCAGCTAAACACAGGGTAACTTTAGCTTACCAGCTGGTAGCATGCAGCTATAGACACAGGCTAATGTTAGCTTACCGGCTGGTAGCATGCAGCTATAGACACAGGCTATTGTTAGCTTAGCGGCTGATAGCATATACAACATACAGGGTAACATTATCTTAGGGGTAGCCAGCAGCTGCTGAAGCTTTCCATGGACAGGACTCCATGGAGCGTTTATGTGCACCTCGTTAAACTCATGGTGCTTTTAATTGCACCTTGTAAACTCTGAGAAACTCAACTGTTGTTATAAAGTACTCTTCTGCCGTCTGGTGGCTCGATTGTGGCATTGCCGTTCCTGTTGACAACAAAGAAGGTAAAATTGAAAAAATGTAATCAAATCATGACCTTAAAATCAAAAGTGAAGGCAAGGCGGCTTTATTTTTATAGCACTTTTCAGCTACAAGGCATTTCAAAGTGCGTTATATAAAACATTAACGAGCAGTTTATAACAATCGAGAAAGTCGAATGAAGTCGTGGATTTTAAGAGCCGTGACACCCCTGCAGTATGAATCACACATGAGTACCAACGTCTTTGTAGTATTCTTACTGAAACTTTCTGTTTTGCTTTCAGCTGAACTAATATAATTTTCTCTTTTCTTTCCCTCCTTGCGTGCCTCCATGCCTGTCTTCTTGTCTCTCCTCTGGCCCGTCCAGAGTTCCCCGTAAACTTTTCTTTCTTTGATACCATTGACAACTACTGTTAGTATTTTTTTGTGCATGAGGTAAATGAAATGTAGCCTGTCTGTGGCATGACAGCAGACAGTACAATAGACAGCATATTCAGTCTCACAGAAACACACATACACACACACAGATACAGACACACACACACACACACACACAGACTGTACATACAGCACATTCAGTCTCACAGAAACAGACAGACAGACAGACAGACAGACAGACAGACAGACAGACAGAGAGACACACACAGAGACACAGACAGAGAGACACACACACACTCTCTCTCGCCCCTTTTAAGGACAGTTTTGACCCTTTATCTTTTTATAAATCAGTCCTAGTGGGTGCATTTTATTTTCTCTCTGTGTGTGTGTGTGTGTGTTTGTGTGTTTGTGTGTATCTGTGTGCGTTTGTTTTGTAACTTCTGTTTCTTCATCTTCTGTCACTCCTAGTTTCTGCTTTACCTGAAATCGTCTCCCTTCTCTCTGTCGGGTATGTAAACGTTGTGTCTGATCTGATTCAACTGTTCATTCCCCTTCATAAAACAAAGACATTAGTCAGGATCAGCTGTTAATATAGATTACATGTAAATTGTAATTTTCCCACTGGGGATTAATAAACAGTATAAATTAAAATAAAATAAATTAATTAAATAAATAATGACTTAATGTGTCCTCTGGCGTCCATATTGGAGGCTGAGGGAAGAAAACGTGTAATACAACAAATAATTGATTAATGAAAGTAATCAAAGTAGGTTTCACGGTGATATCTATTAAGGTAAAATGTCAACCCTTAATTCTTGTGTTTACCAGAGATTTGCTGGTACGTTTCTTGGAAATAAGTCATTCAGCATGAAAAAAAGCATCAGACATGACTAATGAAATAAAGAGATCTAAGTTGACTAAGACCAAAACGACCGATTATCACGAATCATCACTTAATTTACGTTTTCTTAAGTACCAAAGTAGTCCAGTGATCGTTGCGTGAACATCCATTGTTACACTGCAAACGGGAGCTGCTGATAAACAATTCGGCCAGACTGATCTCATAAATTGGCGTATATATGAAGAGAGCTGGGCAATATATCGATATTATATCGATATCGTGATATGAGACTAGATATCGCCTTAGATTTTGGAAATGGTAATATCGTAAATGGCTTTAAGAGTCTTTTACTGGTTTAAAAGGCTGCATTACAGTAAAGTGATGTACTTTTCTGTGTTACCAGACTACTCTAGCTCTTCTGTTATTTTTTTACCCAGACATTATATCCACATTACTGAAGATTACATATCTTAAATCTCATTGTGAAGATATTTTTGTTAAAGCACCAATTGTTAACCCTATAATATCGCCACAATATCGAAATCGAGGTATTAGGACAAGAATATCGCAATATCTGATTTTTCTCCACATGGCCCAGCCCTATGTATGACACGCCAATTCGTATGCCATTTTGGCATGTTATAAAGACGCATAATCGCTTTTTAGCGTGTTTATCAACGCCGTTCGGCTGCCATTGACCTACATTATGTGTGATTTTTTTTTTTTTTTTTTCGTAATAATCATCAGTAGTATGAAAGGACGTAAGTCCGCAGAGGGAGGTTGGTTGGGGTGGTGGATGGGTAAAGCACAGAAGAGCCAGGATCCCGTCCCGCGTGTGGTGGGGTTTTTTTCCCGTTAGCATCCCATTGACTCCCATTCATTTTGGCGCCACCTTGACAGAGAATAACTTTACATCTGAAGAGTTTAAAGACTCTATTTGTCCGTTGTTTTTTTCTAAAGAAACACAACAAAGTATAAAAGGCTCCATTACCTTGTAGCTCACGTTATGGCTCCGTAGCAGACGCTTTTATAAAAATAGGCTAACGATTGTGTCATAACCACGAGACTTACTGTCACACAGTAGAGGAATTACCGTATAGTACAGGAGAAGCTCACAGGCAGTTTGGACTTCCATTAGCTGTTTAGGTTTAATTACTAATGTTAACTAGCATGTTAGTGATCAGTAATTAGCCTGTGTCTATGTTATCTCCTTACATATACCTACACTCTCCGTCTCTGTAAGATTGGGAATGATTGAGATTTCTCTCGGCACAGCTACCAGAAGACTTCACACTTTCAGACACGTTGCTCACGTCACATCTACGTTGTCTCTGTCAGTTGGAGGCTGCTCAGTAACGCTAGTGATTACTGGAAAAGTGCTCCTAATATCCTTCACTGGTCTCCGTCCAGAGACACGGGATCTGGTGGTCCAGTTTATATATCACGTCCCGCGTCTATGCCTAAACTCAACCATTTATCGATTTCCTAAGCGTGTAACGTTGGTCACAGTCGTGTTTTTGTCAATTATTTTTCGTGTATTTGTCGTTTTATTGTGTTACTAAAGCCTTTCCCATTGTTCTTTTCCTAAACCTTCTTCTTTTTGTTTTTCGTTTACACGCGTGTGACGTTCTCACGATAGTACGCCAAGTATGTTTTAGGGGTGGGGGAAAAAATCGATACAGCATAGTATCGCAATATTTTCCGTGGCAATACTATATTGATACACAGACGCAAGTATTGATCTTTTACTATGTATGTCTTGGTCCGTCTGTCTGCTTGACAATCACATTTTGCTTCAATAAAATTGAAGTGAGATGAACAAACAGAGAAATATATATTTTTAGATAAAACAGATGTTGACAAAGTTTCCTTTTGGGGACATAATTTGAAATTGGGAAAAATTTCAAGTTGGAAAAAAAGGTGATACATTGCAATATATCGCAGAATATTGCAATATGTTTTTATAATATCGCAATAATATCGTATCGTGACATAAGTATCGGGATGATATCGTATCGTGAGGCCTCTGGTGATTCCCACCCCTAGTATGTTTACATGTGCTGCATACAGCGTAGACATACACGTTGGTAGCTCAAAATGCGTCCAGATAACACAAAGTGGCGTGTATGTTTACGCAAAGTCATGATTTCATGTTGATTCGGCATACTTTTTAATTTGGCAAAATGTGAACAAATAGGCAAAAAAATAAATTTTTTGACAAAAGTCAATGAGGTTTTGAATGAGGTTTTCAACCCGGCTTCTTCTGCTTCTTCTTTTCTCTCTCAAACTCTGGCTCTTCTTCTTCTCTCTTGTTCCCTCTCTTTCTCACACACACACACACACACATGCGCACGCACACTGCGTCACCTTTTATCACCCGTTGTGTTTGTGTGATGTCATCGTCCCTCACTCACCCCAGCTCTCCTTCTCATTGGTCGGCTTCCACAGGTGCCAGTAGCGCCCAGGAGAGGTTCACAGAAGAAGAGGCTCATGGGTAGTGCGGTTCTGACCTGCTTCGACCAAGTAGAGCTTTTTTTTTTTTTTAGTTAGTTTTTATTGCTGAATCATCTATGGCTGGAACGTAGTTATTGGACAAGACTGGAGCGAGAGTGATTTCCTTTATCTGCTGCTCACACATCTCATCTCCATCCCCATTCCTTTGTGTCATTTCCATTGCAATTATTATTTTATGCGTTTTTTATACACTTTGGACTCTGTGTGTGTGTATATATATATATATATATATATATATATATATATATATATATATATATATATATATATATACACACAGTACAGGCCAAAAGTTTGGACACACCTTCTCATTCAATGCATTTTTTTAATTTATTTTCATGACCATTAACATTGTAGATTCTCACTGAAGGCATCACAACTATGTATTAATAAGGGAAAAAACTTCCACTAATTAACCCTGACAAAGCACACCTGTGAAGGTAAAACCATTTCAGGTGACTACCTCATGAAGCTCATTGAGAGAACACCAAGGGTTTGCAGAGTTATCAAAAAAAGCAAAGGGTGGCTACTTTGAAGAATCTAAAATATAAGACATGTTTTCAGTTATTTCACACTTTTTTGTTAAGTACATAATTCCATATGTGTTCATTCATAGTTTTGATGCCTTCAGTGAGAATCTACAATGTTAATGGTCATGAAAATAAAGAAACACATTGAATGAGAAGGTGTGTCCAAACTTTTGGCCTGTACTGTGTATATATATATAAATATACATACATTTTATTTTAATTTGGCGGTGCCTTTCTTTCAGGGTTACTACTAAAGTCTGAATTGCCATGTCTGGTTTTACCTGTCTGGGTGCCAAAGGGGTGTGTGTGTGTGTGTGTGTGTGTGTGTGTGTGTGTGTGTGTGTGTGTGTGTGTGTGTGTGTGTGTGTGTGTGTGTGTGTGTGTGTGTGTGTGTGTGTGTGTGTGTGTACTGAAGCATCCGTCCGTTTGAGACACGAAAACAAAAAGACAAGTTGGTTACAAGCAGATTTGCACATTAGATTTGTGCACTGCTGAGTATTAAGCTATTTTACAAGCTGGTACGTCCACATTTTTGTGCGTGCGTGTGTGACATTTCAGCTTTCAGTGGTTGGTTTAAACTATTGTTACACAGTTTTAAGGCCATTGTAGGTAAAATAGTCGGAGGAGGGGTGGAGTAACGTTACGCGCCACATGGTTGTTACTAGGGAACCGTATGGTTCGCTTGTCTCGGTTCGGAACGTGTGTGCGTAGCGCGGTTCGTCAATGCACTTCAATTGTGCACAAACCACTTACTACACTCATTCAATCGTATCGACTAATCGATTAGTTGATTTAATCGACAGATCTGTAAATCTGAGTTTTTACACAAAGAGTCGTGCAAAAGCACCACTTTAATTCTTGTGTTTACCAGAGATGTGCTCGTACGTTTCTCGGAAATAAGTCATTCAGCATGAAAAAAAAGCATCAAACATGATTAATCGACTAAAGAAATCTAAGTTGACTAAGACCAAAACGACCGATTAGTCGACTAATCGACTAAGAGGGAGCAGCCCTACTTTCAACACCTATGTTAACACTTACCAGAAATGATGAGCGTGACAAACGCAACACATACAATACAATCTCATATTTTATGAAAATATTTCACCGAAACGTGTTTCTGGAAACATTTTAAGCGAGAAATAGACTTCATTCTTCATTTCAGATCGACAAAGGTCAGTTTAAAAGATTTTCGTCAGATTGTGAGAGGCGGCGAGCCGAGCGCTCCTCAACGGTGGAGTGCGGAGTGCTGCTGGTCACGTCACCTGTATTTTTGTAAGAGCTACACTGAAGTTGTTAGTTTGATAAATGCAAGTTATTTCAATTGTTATTCTATAATATTTCATTCTTCATGTGCTAAAAAGGGCACATATGTTCCTGTAAATGGCGATACACACTCCTTTTTTTGCCAAATAAATGAAAAGCTTGATGAAATCATCATTTTCTTCCCTCTTGCTGTATCAAAATCTCAGCTGGCTTTCCTCAGAGATGGTCCCAAAAATGGGCTTAAAGTCAAATTCTGTTTGTGCATGATTACAAGATAGAACTATGTTTTAATACTGTGTCGTACATTGTGGATAATTAAGCTATATATCATATGCTAAAGTATATTTCTGGAGTGTTAAAGATTAAAGAAAAAATAACAAAAAGAGCCGTACAGAACCTAAAACAGTGATACGAACCGAACCGTGGGTTTTGTGAACCATACCACCCCTAGCTGTTACACACAACCATCTGAGAAGCCATCATTGGAAACTGTTTGGAAAAGGGCGGGCACTTTAAAAAAAATACTGGCAGGTGATTGGAAGAACCATCTGTCTATCATGTCCGCTGTCATTGTTTTGAACGAATGTCGTGGCCGTCACACACATCGTGTGATGTGTCATTCCGTAATTCTCGCGCGTTATCGTATTATTCAGAGAAAATGCGCAATTGAAGTTGAAAATTTAGGAGAAAAAAAACTAGGATATTCTCTGAAATTATAAAGTCATAAATTTGCGCGAATGACTCGGAAATAAATCTCGGATTAAAGTCACAAACATACTATTTTTCTAATTGTTTTGTTTGTTGCTAAATCTGATTGCAAAGTTTAATTTAATTAGGTCATCCACTGCAGCCATAATAATGAGGTTGATCCAACCTTGCAAAGTGAAGCAATGATGTTTTTAAAGAACAAAAACCCACTTTTTTTTTCAAGTTTCTTTCTTTGCAAATTTATAACTTTATATTTGTCATAGCACAGATAAACTCAAGATTAGAAAATTAGTGGTTCATTCTTGATTTAAAAAAAAAAAAAAAAAAAAAAAAAAAAAGGTCTAGTGTAATGTTTTATAGTGTCCAACAAACACCTTTACAAATAGACATTAACATCATTTCTTTTGATTTTGGAGCCTAGCACGCACACTTTGGCAGTTGTTTACAAGGTCTGTCTGACCTGGCGTTTGCTCGATATTAATTAATGAGCAGTACGTATTGTCCTTTTAGATTTTTGGCTTGATGTTCTCCTCATTTCCACAAAGTTTGTTTTGTTCACAGTTCCCTGGAGGCGGCTCTAGGAATTTTCTTTTTGTTTGGCTGAGGTCAGCCGAGGACATCCGAGACCGGCATACGTGACTTACGGCCACGTTAGCCGTAGTGTCAACCTGAGGCTGTTTGTGAACGGTTATGCAACAAGTAGATCCGACCAGGCAATCTGATTGGTCAACTAGACATTTAGAACGTGCTCAAATCAGCATGACTGCACACCCAGATCCGTTTGAGCACACCAGGCTCTTCACCTAAAATAACCACTTTACCCAGTTGAATTAAAAACGTGTATTAATGAAGATAAATCAGGAACCACAGTGGAAAACACAGAAGCTCTCCAACATATTTATATAAAGGGATTCTTCGGATTAAATTACTTTTTACAATTCTCTGGATGGGCCTGTAACAATTATTAAATAATTGTCTAACCGCGGTTCTGCAATTAAAGCATTAGAGCATTTTTTATTTTATTTTTTAATGAGATTGGTCACACTATTGTTTGGATCCATCAAGCTCGTTTGCAATGCTGGCGTAGCATCACCTAACGCCTAACCCCGCCCGCAGTTGCAAGTCCGAGTTGGCTTTCAAACGTTAAAAATCCACCGAAGCACCTTTTACATGTGTTTTAAATGTAGTTAGTCCGTCTGTGGTGTTTTTATCTGCTAGGGTGCTTTGTTTAATTAGTAACGTTACCGTAAATGACGACGCTGTAGCGGAAAAGGCCGTCACACATTAGCACTATGCTAACGTAGTTCCACAGGAATATATGTAGCCGTCTAAAGCCAGAGAAATTAAACATGCTCTGTTTTTGGTTTAGTATTAATGCTTTGTTTTTTATTGACGGGAATAAATGTTCTATTTTCAGTTTTTTCACAGTAACAGTGATATATAACAAAAGATGTGTCCTGGGATTCATTTTAACTTTAATTTGTTTGAAAAAGTAATAAAAAATGTATTATTTCACTAAAAGAGTTATTAATTATATTGTTAATCGGGTCACCGAGATCCGAAGGCCAAAACCAGGGTTAATACAGCACATTAGTGCTTTTTTGTAGAACATTTTGGTCAGCTTAAGCTGTGTTTAAATGTGCTCTAGAAATAAACTTTTACAAGAGACAGGGTTTAGAGAGCAATTCTCAACAAAGTAAACAGAAGTACATAACCCGAAGAACAACACAAGGGTTAAAGTGATGGTTTGGAGTAATTTCACCCTAGGGTCCTTTGCACCATGACCTAGAGCCAAACACCCCGCCAGAAGCTTTTTTCACCTGGGTCTAACATTGGGCGAGTTAGCAACTTATGTATTCATAAAACGATGGAGTGGAAAGTTTGTAAGTACTCCAGAAGTTTATGTAAATAACACTTGCCTGCTCTCTTCTGCTCTCTGCTGTTGTTGTTGCTGCTGTGAGACGAGTGCTTAGGGACGTCTACAAATTACAACACCGAAAAGAGATGCAACAAAAATATTTATTTAATTTAAAGTAAGTGCTGTAGTATAACTAGCAGGAGACAAGTAATAATTGAGGTAAGTTTGGAGACATTACCTTATTTAATCACTAAATTAATAAATAGTTTTGCTGCATCTCTTTTCGGTGTAGTAATTTGTAGACGGCCCCTAAGCACTCGTCTAACTGCAGGCAGCAGCAGCAGCAGCAACAGAGAGCAGAAGAGAGCAGGCAAGTGTTCATAAACTTCTGGTGTTCTTACAAACTTTCCAATCCATCGTTTTGTGAGTGCATAACCTATATGTATTAGTGTAGAAGTTTGGTATCATTTTGGGCATTATTAGTGGGGTCATTTACGAGATACAAACGTGGATCCATTAGCCCCTGCGCTAATAAGCTATTCAGCGGCTAACGCTACTCTACGCTAACTCGCCCAATGCTAGACCCAGGTGAAAAAAGCTTCTGGCGGGGTGTTTGGCTCGAGGTCATGGTGCAAAGGACCCTAGGGTGGGATTACCCCGAACTATCACTTTAAATCGCAAATAATTCTGAGACAATTCATTGTCCAGCAAAATTTGGAATTGTTCCAGGCCTGGCTCTGGAGTAAACTGTTGATGTGACACACGCTGTGTAGAAAGTAGCTGTTACATGTGAGTTTATTTTTCTTTCTTTCCAGGCGATACCTTAGTTACAACAACAAATCAGTTTGGTATTTCTATGTGTGGTATTCATTCAGTTTGGGAAATCCCACGATCTCTACAAAGCTAACGTTAGCTTAAATTGGCTGTCGTCATATTATTGGCACTTCAGTGATTGTTTATGGACCTCATTGCTGTCCAGGGTCCCCGCGGGTCCTTTAAAAAGTATTTTAAACGTCTTAAATAAAATAAAATTGATTTTTAAGGTCTGAAAATGTCTTGAAATCTGGAATTTAAGATAAGGAGGTCAGTTATTTATTTTTTTTCGACCGCAATTTGACCAGCGTACCATCTGGGCGCAGCACTGCGATCTATGTAACCTGCATCATTCACTAGGTCAGTGGTTCCCAACCTTTTTACCTTGGCGCCCCGCCTACTCATGTCTAAGAAAAGCTGGGGCCCCCCGAAACCGAAGTTCAGGTATCTCTCGAGATAGAGCCTTACTTTCTTTTTTGATACAGAGCAGTTATCAGGACTTTGACGTTTCTCCGCCATGTTTCATTCATAAAATAGTGATGCCGTGGCGGCAGGAAAGACGAGGATGATAGCAGCTAGCAGCTAACAGCTAGCAGCTGACCTGATGACAGCAAGGGTCCCAGGTTAAGAGGTCCTGGAGGTTTGGCCTACAATTTTAGCGAGAACAAAAATATATAGTTTTTTTACAGACTTTTGTACACATTATATATTCTAGTGTATTATCATAATTTGTTTAACATGTGCAAATATTTTTTTTTCCTCAACCTCAAACCAGATAAAGACTTGCGCCCCCCCCCTGTGATATTTGCCGCCCCCATATGGGGTGCCCGGACCCCAGGTTGTGAACCACTGCACTAGGTGACTGACGAGTAGGTGATTGATGAATGCGTTGCGTTCGCCACCACATTGGCATTTTGGTTGAAGCGAAATCGCAAGCAAGGGGAAATGTTTGTTAAATGGCAATTGGTTGGAGGACAAAAAGTATCGGGGGTGGCTGAAGAAAACAGCCAGTAATCATGAAGGGAGGTGTGCTTTATGTAAAAAGACCACACAGCCGGGGACAATAGGCCACATGGCGCTCGATTCACACATGAAAACAGAGAAGCACAAGAAGCATATAGTGTCGTCGCAGGCAAGTAGCTTGCAACACTTGGTATAAAAGTTGTTGTGTCCCTGTTCATTATCAAACTAGAGATGCACTGATTACAACTTTCGATTTCCGATTGTCTTTGAGTTAGGCCAGCCAATACCGATTTTAGCTGATTCCAATTAAATTTTTTCTAACCACTTTACAGCACACACAAATATTTATTTTCTATCATTTCTTTAATAGAACATTTTGCATAGAACATGTTTTGAATAGATAATGGATCACTATAAAATAGAACTATATAAATTACTCCTGGTGTGGGACATCCACACACATCTAAAGTGCAATGTTAGAACCATTTCCTTCTTTGCACATCCAGTATCCAAAAAAAAAAAAATTGTGATTTTGGTTTTTGGTGTCGTCCCTCCACGCCCTACTTTTTCCTTGCTTGTTGCATATTGCAAACTTGTTATATTCTGCACACACGCTGAAGAATTGCCAAACCGCTGACATGTTGCAGGTTAATTCACGAGGTTCCCTGCATGTGGGAGAATAGCGCCGACACGCGGGTTCGCGCAACACACAAAAGTTGAGAGAAAGGAAAAAGAGACGTGTGCGTGTGTCCTTGAGAACTGTAACTCGTATAACTTTTGTTTTCAGTTTATTGTAGCGTTGACCGGCAAGAAATCGGCATACGTCAGACTGACCTGCTGTGCCGAGCACGTGAAAACCGGCCAATTCCGGTCACCGGCCGGTCTATCGTGCATCTCTTTATCAAATAATAGACCACTGAAGTTATATTAAAGTTCATTGTACTTGAGAAGGAGGCAGTTTCTGCACTACAGAAAAGTACGAAAAGCTCTCTACAGCTGCTTTTTATAATAATATAAAGTATAAGTATAAAGTGTAAATGCAATAAATCCTGATACAAGAGTTGGTATCGTCAGTTGTTATCTGGTAAGAGACGATGACTCCTTTATCTGGTCAGGGAGCGCCTATTCCTTCCTCAGCATCAGTCAAGGACACGCACTGGCTCCCATGTTACCTTGTTTAAAGTATTCAGTATAATATTATTCTATGCAAACAGTGTAATAATAACAAGAGGGGAAGTATGTATCCTGTGACCTGTCTTGAGCGTGGCTCTGGTGAGCTGTGCCATGCCATTCTGTGTCTTGTCGCGCTGAACATTTAGAAAAAAAAATGTTGTCGTGGTAAAGTCTTCAATTTTCCTCTTAAGAGAACTTAAAAAAGGTCTTAACAGTCATTAAATGTGCAGATACCCTGCTGTCGTGCCAATAATGACGATAAATCCCTCTCATGTTATAATGCTTAGGTCAAACACACTTTAAAGGTGCAATTTGTTATACTGGTCAATGTATATTACATATTGGACCTATAATCTTAGAGAATATTCAAGTTTTTTTTTCACATAAATGTACCACTTTAATCTCAGAGAATACCCTGGTTTTATTCTCGTAAATTGACGACTTTAATCTCCGACATTCTGAGGCTTTTCTTGGAATATTACGCCCCCTTCCTCGGCTCTGTCATTTTTCTTTTTCTTTACCTACAACGGCTCTAAAACGCTGTCGTACACGTTATACTCTAGGATCAAACCAAAGTAACAATAGATTAAACACTCTTAAGCTACTAACAAAAGAGTGATAGTGTTTTTTATCGATGCTGAAGTTTAACAGAAGCTCAAAAAGGCCTCAACATGAACCTAAGAGTGTTTGGAAGAAGAGCGGAAACAATTAGTTGATAACCAGAAAAATAATCAGCATTTTGATAATCAATTAATCGTCTTACTTGTGAGGATTTGAACCCATTCTTTGTCTTATCTGACGATAAACTTAAGATCTTCGTTTTGGGCGTCGTTTGTCAGACAAAACGAGACATTTCAAGACGCTGCTTTCGGCTTTATTTGGGCAATTTTCTGACTTTTAATGGATCAAACTGTTAATAGAGAAACTAATCTAATGAAAATAATTGTTAGCTGCAGCACTAGTTGTCTCAGTTAAGAGCATTCAGACCCCAAACGCACTAAGTAAAGAAAGGAGGGTTTGTGTATTATTGCTGTATCAGATTCAGAACTTGATTGTGGTTTCCAGCATGTGTGTCTTACTAACTTTTTATATGGGTTAAACAGTTAACTTAAAAAAAAAATTATTGGTTGATTGTTACTCGCAGCTTTATGCCATTTTCTTATTATCCAGGAGCTGGAGGTTTTCTACAGCTTTGATATTGTCTATCAAACTCCATGTATAGACTAACAGTGTGGCTCGTTGATGCGTTTTTGGACAACTATGGTACAGAGGAAGAACATAGATCAGACTTTGGGTTTTTGAGATTCACATACTCAGACTGATCTCATGAAGTGGCGTATGTATGACGCGCCAATGCGTATGCCATTATTGGCGTGTTATCAAGACGCATTCTTGCTTTTTAGCGTGTTTATCAACGCCGTTTGGCCTCTGTTGACTTACATTGCCTGGCAATTGCGTGTGAATTGACGCCGTAGCGAGTAGTATTAAAGTTGTCACATTTGTGTTTTTTGAGGCCACAGTTTGGAGAGAAAAGCGTGTCATGTCTCCTAAAGTCACACATTTTTTCAATTATGCCGCACTTTCGCCGCATAAATTGCCGATTTCCGCACAAAATATATGGGGCCTTGCATGATTTCATAATCCCGGCATTTTCGTTGCAAAAAAGTCCCATAACATATCTTAGCAGAAAGTTGAAAAATGTTGCGTTTACTTCACAGAAGAGCAGCCATTTTCCTCTGTTGCCATGGGAACGTTATGAAGTGACGTAATTACGCGACATGAACATCATTGATGCAGGATGTTGGGGGAATCGCTATTTTTTTTTTTAAAAGTGCAGTTTTTTGCAAGTTCCCGCAATTTCATCGCATAAAACTGCATAAATATCATATAGCATATTCCATTGCATTTTTTAAGAAAACGTGCTGCATAATCAAAGATTTTTGCCCACAACAATCACAAAAAAACTCTGCATTTTTTCTGGAAGGACTGACATACACGCGGATAGCTCAAAATGCGTACAGATAACACGCCACTTGGCTTAAGAAAGTGTGTTTACGCGAGGTCATGATGTCATGTTGAAATACTAAATCTCTAAGTCTTGTGTGTTATCATCTCTGTTTAAGTTCTGTCAACCGTCCAGTCCAGTACATGTTCACTGTGTCTGTTTGTAGAGCTGCAAAGATTATTCGATTAGTTGGTTTGAGTCATATTTTATAAAAATTCTCTGATTCCAGCTTCCTAAATGTGAATATTTTCTAGTTTCTTCACTCCTCTGGGACAGTAAACTGAATATCTTTGAGTTGAGGATGTCATCTTGGGCTTTGGGAAACACTGCTCAACATTTTTACCATTTTCTGACATTTTAAAGACCAAACAACTAATCTATTAATTGGGAAAGTAATCTATTTTTGCAGCCCTGTTTGTTTTGTCTGTCTGTCTGTGTATAAATGTGTGTGTGTGACAGACAATATTTCACTAGTACATGTCAGCAAGCAAGCATCCAGTCTTCATCTTAACTCCATATTTAGATGACAGCCTAACATGCATTTTAAGCAGTCCTTATTGCATGTGTGTAATCATGTGTAATATGTCAGAAATGGCTTCTAAATAACCCGAACCCTTTGTGCTCCCTGTGTTTGTTCATAAAACATATTAACAATAAGGAAGACTCTCTCCGTGATCCGTTTGACAGGATATTTAAAAACGGTGTTTTAAAGTAAAGTTTAATGCAATCACATTTATTATTAATTATTTAATTAATTAATTATTATTAATCATTAATTTAATCACATTCCCATACGTACGTTGAGACAGTCGTGGGTCGTCCTGTCGACGCCTTCAGATGGCGACTACAGAAATCGGGGACAAAAGAAATGTTCAGACAATAGTCATGTTTCCATCAACTTATTTTTATGCGCACTTTGAAGCATCGCTTCAGAAAATGTTGATGGAAATGGCAAAATTCGAATATTCTTTTTTGATGACTCTGCAAACCCTTTCTCTCAATGAGCTTCATGAGGTAGTCACCTGAAATGGTTTTCACTTCACAGGTGTGCCTTGTCAGGGTTAATTAGTGGAATTATTTCCCTTATTAATAAAAAAGCAAAGGGTGACTACTTTGAAGAATCTAAAATATAAGACATGTTTTCAGTTATTTCACACTTTTTTGTTAAGTACATAATTCCATATGTGTTCATTCATAGTTTTGATGCCTTCAGTGAGAATCTACAATGTAAATAGTCATGAAAATAAAAAGGAAACGCATTGAATGAGAAGGTGTGTCCAAACTTTTGGCCTGTACTGCTACCTCTCTCCATTCAGCCAAAGAACTTCGCTTGTAAACTCTTCTAAACGCCGCTTTGAAATCTGCAACCACGCGTAACGTCAACTTGTGACCAAACTACACTTTGCGTGACGAAAGCTACGTTTAATGGAAACGCTTCTAATTCACATTTTCTTTTCTTATTTGCGACATTTTAAAAGTTCGCTTAAAATTCGCTTGACAATTAGATGGAAAACGTGGCTAACGTTCAGTTGAAAGATAGACTTTTAAATTTTAAATTAACGGCCAAACTCAAGTTGAAGGCGATTTTATTATTTCGATTTGTTTCAACATTAGTGCGCAGTGGTGGAAGCAGTTTTTAGGGTTGTGCTCATTTTAGATCCTTTGAATTGTTATAATGTAGTTTATTCGACAGCAATGCGAGCAGTGCAAGTACTCAAGTAAAGAACAAGTTCTTTTAATTTGTACTTAAGCACAGTACTTCACTAAATGTAAGTAGTTACAAGTCACCACTGCATTGGTGTCTCTCCCGCGTGTTCCCAGCTCTAACTTCAGACTGAATTTTTGCACAGAGCAAGGGGACATCGAGCATTTTGTCCATTTCTTAGAGCGTAGTTGTGACAATAGTAGATTTCCTCACAGCCAGCGTGAAGACTGACCGATTACTCTCTCCCAACATACAGAACACACAGTATGGCATGTGAGTATTGTGTTAAAGGGGTGATAGAATGATTTTATAGGGAATTTCACGCTGTTCCTTAAGGTCTCCTAATAGGGTAAGTAACATTGGTTGGGCTGAAAATGTCTCCTTTGCTGTTTGTTTTTTGCCCTAATGCTACCCTGTTAAATGGGACTGGAGTGAAACGAGAGCTTTTCTGCCTTATATGGTCTGCTCATGAATATTTCGATGAGCTGCACGCTGATTGGTTGAGCTTAGAACGCACACAGGTTCTATGTATGTCCTATTTACCCACCAAACTGTCGTTTTTCAACTATGACAAGGTAAAATCGATTTTGCATTCTATCACCCCTTTAAAATAAACCTAGAATAAAATCATAAATATATATGAATAAAATCCGAACCTTAATTATGCAGCAGGGTTGTTTAGGAGTCGGCTCTGAGTTACGGGCTGTTTTACATAAGCACCATTTCTGTCTCTTTTTTTGTATTTTGATTCGGTTTGTGTGTTTGAGACATTCAGTGTTATATCATTGCCATATTCAAGGAGACATCTTTGTGATTCTGAGTACATATTTTTCAGCTGTTTTCTTATATTTTGTTCTGTTGTAATAAGTTGATTTCAATGGTATCAGGAGACTGAATGTAAAAAGATGACTTTGTACTTATACTGATTGAGAGAATGTTGGGTTTAAGACATGTGTATTAATATATGACTCCTTAGAATATAATTTGAAGATTTTAGTTTAGAGGTAATCAGTTTTCAGGTATAATAACACTGTTACTACAAGAGTTATTGAAAGCTAAACAGTTAAAGCAATTCCTCTTTCTGTCCAGGTTACATTTCAATAGAACTTCTTCCATTTTATTTTATTTTTTGGGGGGGAATTCTGTCCCAAAGTTTGTTTTGGGGTACATTGAGACTAAGAATTGCATTTAACACTTCCAATGTAATCCTGTTTATTAGGAAATAAACTTAATCCTGTTCTAAAATGTGTTTTTGTTTGTCTTTTACTTTCCAGCGCAGACCTACTTTATTACAAGACATTACTTTATTTAGATATTTACTCAGGTGCAAGTACCTCCAAATTATACTGTGCTTGAGTAAATGTAATTTAATACAGAGTTTAATACAATAATACTGCAATAAATCCTCCCTTCATGAAGGTTATAATAGAGAGATTTAGAGAGGTGATTATTCCATTTTCCAGGTAGTTTAAGTGCTGTTAAATTACACCACGTTGTACTGTACTGAAGAATTTCATTTTTTGGCATTTGTGACATAAGGGGCTACAAGTATTTAATATACAATAGCATGACCTTTTTATGAACTTTTTTCACATACTATACTTGGACTTTTTTATTACTTTTTTTCGAAATACCATAATATCACTTTGTATGACTTTTTTTTTACATGCTATATACTATGAATTTTTTCGACATACTATACTATGACTTTCTATGACTATTTGACATGCTATACTATCACTTTTTATGACTATTTTAGACATACTTTACTATGACTTTTTATTACTATTTTCAATTACTATTAACTTTTTTATGATTTTAAAAAAAAAGAAATACTATATTATAACTTTTTATTACTTTTTAAAAATACTATACTATGACATTTTTCGTCATGCTATACTACTACTTTTTTATGACTTTTTTTGATATACTATGACTTTTTAAGGCATACCATACAATGACTTTTTATCTCTGTATGACTTTTTTACATGCTATACTATGACTTTTTTCGTCGTGCTATACAATTACTTTTTTTGACATACTATACTATGACTTTTTATGACTAATTTCGACATATACTATGACTTGTACTGTACTGCATTTATGACATAAGGGGTTACAATTTTACTATACAATAGCATGACCTTTGTATGACGTTTTTTACATGCTATACTATGACTTTTTATGACTATTTGACATACTATAATATTAACTTTTTAATGATTTTTTAAATACTATACTATGACATTTTATCCATCTTCATCCGCTTATCCGGTGTCGGGTCGCGAGGGGAGCAGCTCCAGCAGGGGACCCCAAACTTCCCTTTCCCGAGCAACATTAACCAGCTCCGACTGGGGGATCCCGAGGCGTTCCCAGGCCAGGTTGGAGATATAATCCCTCCACCTAGTCCTGGGTCTTCCCCGGGTCCTCCCATCTGGACCTCCCTCCACCTAGTCCTGGGTCTTCCCCGAGGCCTCCTCCCAGCTGGACGTGCCTGGAACACCTCCCTAGGGAGGCGCCCAGGGGGCATCCTTACCAGATGCCCAAACCACCTCAACTGGCTCTTTTCGACGCGAAGGAGCAGCGGCTCTACTCCGAGCTCCTCACGGATGACTGAGCTTCTCACCCTATCTCTAAGGGAGACGCCAGCCACCCTCCTGAGGAAACCCATTTCGGCCGCTTGTACCCTGGATCTCGTTCTTTCGGTCATGACTTTTTATGACTTTTTTAAAATACTATACTATGACTTTTTTGCGTCATGCTATACAATAACTGTTTTTCAAAATACTGTACTATGACTTTTTTATGACTTTTTTCGATATACTATGACTTTTTATCTCTCACAATCTCTCAGGACCTGAAGTGGACGTCCAACATTGACACCATGAGGAAAAAGGCCCAATCGTCCAGTTTGTTTTCTGCATATCCATCACTGTTTGGTTTGGATCGGCCACCAAACAGGACAGGAAAATGTTGCAATGGACAATCGGGACAGCAGAGAAAACAAATCATTGAGCACCAACCTGTCCTGCATACAGCATTTACACTCCTCCAAAGTCAGGAATCAGGCAGGAAGCATCACTACAAACCCATTATATCCTGGACACAACGTGTTCCAGCTCCTCGCCTCTGGTACAAACTACAAAACACTGTCCGCCAAAATAACCAGACACAAGAACTGTTTACAAGAACTGAACACTTAATACCAGGCCAGACTGTCAGGATCAATCCCAGAACAATAAGCCTGTAACACTAAGCATCCATCTTTCAGTAAATCATGTATTTTATAGTGTCATCATTTCAACTACTTTAAAATATATGTCAAATATACATTGTTTATACTGTCAAATCCCCCAGAAATATAAGCAACATGTTATATTAATTCTTCAATGATCCCACTACCATTTTCATTTTTGCATTGTCCTATTGTTCTACTGGTTACAATCCTCAGAGCTGGTTGTTTCCATATGTATGTGTGTATGCATGTATGTTTTTATATACAAACGTATTCCCTGTATGTGTTTACACTTGGCCATTAAAGCTGATTCTGATTCTGACTTTACTGAATCCCCACAAGGTGGCAGAATAAGCCAGGTGAATTAGGGAAATTGACAAGAATTAGGCAGGACAACTCAGCTATGGGTCCTTGACCACTGCTCAAACATAGTTTAGCTAGTTTTTCCACTCAGGACTTTTAAGCAGCTATACTATACATTAAGCCTATCTACATAAGAAGCTGGTACAGGTGTCAAACCACTCTACCTTATACTATACTAAAAAAGTTTAAGTGGAATCAAGACCTCTGATTAAGTGTCACTCTCTCTAGTCGAAGACCCATATACAGCAAAAACTATAATCTTTAAAAAGTCATAGTCAAAAAAAGGCATAAAAAGTCATAGTATAGTATATCGAAAAAAATAAAAAAAAGTCATAGTATAGCATGTTGAAAAAAGGCATAAAAAGTCATAGTATAGTATGTCGAAAAAAATCATAAAAAAGTCATAGAATAGTATGTCGAAAAAAATTCATAGTATAGCAAGTCGAAAAAAGGCATAAAAAGTCATAGTATAGTATGTCGAAAAAAATCATAAAAAGTCATAGTATAGTATGTCGAAAAAAAATTCATAGTATAGCATGTCGAAAAAAGGCATAAAAAGTCATAGTATAGTCTGTTGAAAAAAATCATAAAAAAGTCATAGTATAGTATGTCAAAAAAAGTCATAAAAAGTCATAGTATAGTATGTCGAAAAAAGGCATAATAAGTCATAGTATAGTATTTCGAAAAAAATCCAAAAAAGTCATGGTATAGTATGTCATAAAAAGTCATAGTATAGTAACTTAAAAAAAGGCATAAAAACTCATAGTATAGTATGTTGAAAAAAATCATAAAAATACATAGTATAGTATGTCAAAAAAGTTATAAAAACTCATAGTATAGTATGTCAAAAAAAGGAATAAAAAGTCATAGTATAGTATGTCGATAGTATAGTATGTCAAAAAGTCATAAAAAGTCATAGTATAGTATGTCGAAAAAAAGTCATAAAAAGTCATAGTATAGTATATCGAAAAAAGTTATAAAAACTCATAGTATAGTATGTCAAAAAAAGGAATAAAAAGGTCATAGTATAGTATGTTGAAAAAAATCATAAAGTTATAGTATAGTATGTCGAAAAAAGTCATAAAAAGTCATAGTATAGTCTGTCGAAAAAAATCATAAAAAGTCATAGTATAGCATGTCAAAAAAAAGGAATAAAAAGGTCATAGTATAGTATGTCGAAAAAAGGCATAAAAAGTCATAGTATGTCGAAAAAAAGTCATAAAAAGTCATAGTATGTCGAAAAAAATCAAAAAAAGTCATAGTATAGTATGTCGAAAAGAAAGTCATAAAAAGTCCTAGTATAGTATGTCGAAAAAAATCATAAAAAGTCATAGTATAGTATGTCGAAAAAAATCATAAAAAGTCATAGCATAGTATGTTGAAAAAAGGCATTAAAAGTCATAGTATAGCATGTCGAAAAAAATCATAAAAAAGTTATTAGTATGTCGAAAAAATCCAAAAAAAAAGTCATAGTATAGCATGTAGAAAAAAGGCATAAAAAGTCATAGTATAGTCTGTCAAAAAAAATCTGAAAAAGTCATAGTATAGTATGTTGAAAAAAGGCATAAAAAGTCATAGTATAGTATGTCGAAAAAAATCAAAAAAGTCATAGTATAGCATGTTGAAAAAAGGCATAAAAAGTCATAGTATAGTATGTCGAAAAAAATCAAAAAAGTCATAGTATAGCAGGTCGAAAAAAATCATAAAGTCATAGTATAGTATGTCGAAAAAAAGTCATAAAAAGTCATGGTATAGTATGTCGAAAAAAATCATTAAAAGTCATAGTATAGTATGTCGAAAAAAAGTTATAAAAACTCATAGTATAGTATGTCAAAAAAAGGAATAAAAAGGTCATAGTATAGTATGTTGAAAAAAATCATAAAGTTATAGTATAGTATGTCGAAAAAAGTCATAAAAAGTCATAGTATAGTATGTCGAAAAAAATCAAAAAAGTCATAGTATAGCAGGTCGAAAAAAATCATAAAGTCATAGTATAGTATGTCGAAAAAAAGTCATAAAAAGTCATAGTATAGTATGTCGAAAAAAATCAAAAAAGTCATAGTATAGCAGGTCGAAAAAAATCATAAAGTCATAGTATAGTATGTCGAAAAAAATCATAAAAAGTCATAGTATAGTATGTCGAAAAAAGTTATAAAAACTCATAGTATAGTATGTCAAAAAAAGGAATAAAAAGGTCATAGTATAGTATGTTGAAAAAAATCATAAAGTTATAGTATAGTATGTCGAAAAAAGTCATAAAAAGTCATAGTATAGTCTGTCGAAAAAAATCATAAAAAGTCATAGTATAGCATGTCAAAAAAAAGGAATAAAAAGGTCATAGTATAGTATGTCGAAAAACATCATAAAAAAGTTATAGTATAGTATGTCGAAAAAAATCATAAAGTCATAGTATAGTATGTTGAAAAAAGGCATAAAAAGTCATACTATAGCATGTTAAAAAAAGGCATAAAAGGTCATAGTATAGCATGTCAAAAAAAATCATAAAGTCATAGTATAGTATGTCGAAAAAAGGCATAAAAAGTCATACTATAGCATGTTAAAAAAGGCATAAAAAGTCATAGTATAGCATGTCAAAAAAAATCATAAAGTCATAGTATAGTATGTCGAAAAAAGGCATAAAAAGTCATACTATAGCATGTTAAAAAAAGGCATAAAGTCATAGTATAGTATGTTGAAAAAAGGCATAAAAAGTCATACTATAGCATGTTAAAAAAAGGCATAAAAAGTCATAGTATAGCATGTAAAAAAAAATCATAAAAAAGTTATAGTATGTCGAAAAAAATCAAAAAAAGTCATAGTATAGCATGTTGAAAAAAGGCATAAAAAGTCATAGTATAGCATGTCGAAAAAAATCATAGTCATAGTATAGTATGTTGAAAAAAGGCATAAAAAGTCATAGTATAGCGTGTTGAAAAAAGGCATAAAATGTCATAGTATAGCGTGTCGTAAAAAATCATAAAGTCATAGTATAGTATGTCGAAAAAAGGCATAAAAAGTCATAGTATAGTATGTCGAAAAAAGGCATAAAAGTCATAGTATAGTATGTCGAAAAAAAGTCATAAAAAGTCATGGTATAGTATGTCGAAAAAAGTCATAAAAAGTCATAGTATAGTATGTTGAAAAAAGGCATAAAAAGTCATAGTATAGCATGTTGAAAAAAGGCATAAAAAGTCATAGTATAGCATGTTGAAAAAAGGCATAAAAAGTCATAGTATAGCATGTCGAAAAAAATCATAAAGTCATAGTATAGTTTGTCGAAAAAAGGCATAAAAAGTCATAGTATAGTATGTCGGAAAAAGGCATAAAATGTCATAGTATAGCATGTCGAAAAAAATCATAAAGTCATAGTATAGTATGTCGAAAAAAGGCATAAAAGTCATAGTATAGTATGTCGAAAAAAAGTCATAAAAAGTCATGGTATAGTATGTTGAAAAAAATTATAAAAACTCATAGTATAGTATGTCAAAAAAAAGGAATAAAAAAGTCATAGTATAGTATGTCGATAGTATAGTATGTCGAAGAAAATCAAAAAAGTCATAGAATAACATGTTGAAAAAAGGCATAAAAGGTCATAGTATAGCATGTCGAAAAAAATCATAAAGTTATAGTATAGTATGTCGAAAAAAGGCATAAAAAGTCATAGTATAGTATGTTGAAAAAAGGCATAAAAAGTCATGGTATAGTATGTCGAAAAAAAGTCATAAAGTTATAGTATAGTATGTCGAAAAAAGGCATAAAAAGTCATAGTATAGCATGTTGAAAAAAGGCATAAAAAGTCATAGTATAGTCTGTCAAAAAAAATCTGAAAAAGTCATAGTATAGTATGTTGAAAAAAGGCATAAAAAGTCATAGTATAGTATGTCGAAAAAAATCAAAAAAGTCATAGTATAGCAGGTCGAAAAAAATCATAAAGTCATAGTATAGTATGTCGAAAAAAAGTCATAAAAAGTCATGGTATAGTATGTCGAAAAAAATCATTAAAAGTCATAGTATAGTATGTCGAAAAACGTTATAAAAACTCATAGTATAGTATGTCAAAAAAAGGAATAAAAAGGTCATAGTATAGTATGTTGAAAAAAATCATAAAGTCATAGTATAGTATGTCGAAAAAAGGCATAAAAAGTCATACTATAGCATGTTAAAAAAAGGCATAAAAAGTCATAGTATAGCATGTTGAAAAAAGGCATAAAAAGTCATAGTATAGCATGTCGAAAAAAATCATAGTCATAGTATAGTATGTTGAAAAAAGGCATAAAAAGTCATAGTATAGCATGTTGAAAAAAGGCATAAAATGTCATAGTATAGCGTGTCGTAAAAAATCATAAAGTCATAGTATAGTATGTCGAAAAAAGGCATAAAAAGTCATAGTATAGTATGTCGAAAAAAGGCATAAAAGTCATAGTATAGTATGTCGAAAAAAAGTCATAAAAAGTCATGGTATAGTATGTCGAAAAAAGTCATAAAAAGTCATCGTAGAGTATGTTGAAAAAAGGCATAAAAAGTCATAGTATAGCATGTTGAAAAAAGGCATAAAAAGTCATAGTATAGTATGTCGAAAAAAAGTCATAAAAAGTCATGGTATAGTATGTCGAAAAAAGGCATAAAAAGTCATAGTATAGCATGTTGAAAAAAGGCATAAAAAGTCATAGTATAGCATGTTGAAAAAAGGCATAAAAAGTCATAGTATAGCATGTCGAAAAAAATCATAAAGTCATAGTATAGTATGTCGAAAAAAGGCATAAAAAGTCATAGTATAGTATGTCGGAAAAAGGCATAAAATGTCATAGTATAGCATGTCGAAAAAAATCATAAAGTCATAGTATAGTATGTCGAAAAAAGGCATAAAAGTCATAGTATAGTATGTCGAAAAAAAGTCATAAAAAGTCATGGTATAGTATGTTAAAAAAAATTATAAAAACTCATAGTATAGTATGTCAAAAAAAAGGAATAAAAAAGTCATAGTATAGTATGTCGATAGTATAGTATGTCGAAGAAAATCAAAAAAGTCATAGAATAACATGTTGAAAAAAGGCATAAAAGGTCATAGTATAGCATGTCGAAAAAAATCATAAAGTTATAGTATAGTATGTCGAAAAAAGGCATAAAAAGTCATAGTATAGTATGTTGAAAAAAGGCATAAAAAGTCATGGTATAGTATGTCGAAAAAAATCAAAAAAGTCATAGTATAGCAGGTCGAAAAAAAATCATAAAAAGTCATAGTATAGTATGTCGAAAAAAAGTCATAAAAAGTCATGGTATAGTATGTCGAAAAAAATCATTAAAAGTCATAGTATAGTATGTCGAAAAAAATTATAAAAACTCATAGTATAGTATAGTATGTCAAAAAGGAATAAAAAAAGGTCATAGTATAGTATGTTGAAAAAAAAATCATAAAGTTATAGTATAGTATGTCGAAAAAAGTCATAAAAAGTCATAGTATAGTATGTCGAAAAAATCAAAAAAATTCATAGTATAGCAGGTCGAAAAAAAAATCATAAAGTCATAGTATAGTATGTCGAAAAAAAGTCATAAAAAGTCATAGTATAGTATGTCGAAAAAAATCATAAAAAGTCATAGTATAGTATGTCGAAAAAAAAAAAATCAAAAAAATCATAGTATAGCAGGTCGAAAAAAAATCATAAAGTCATAGTATAGTATGTCGAAAAAAAGTCATAAAAAGTCATAGTATAGTATGTCGAAAAAAATCAAAAAAGTCATAGTATAGCAGGTCGAAAAAAAAATCATAAAGTCATAGTATAGTATGTCGAAAAAAAATCATAAAAAGTCATAGTATAGTATGTCGAAAAAAAAAGTTTATAAAAACTCATAGTATAGTA
>NC_041346.1:28567701-28625201 GCF_004354835.1 Perca flavescens
TATAGTATAGTATGTCGAAAAAAGTCATAAAAAGTCATACTATAGTATGTCGAAAAAAATCAAAAAAGTCATAGTATAGCAGGTCGAAAAAAATCATAAAGTCATAGTATAGTATGTCGAAAAAAAGTCATAAAAAGTCATGGTATAGTATGTCGAAAAAAATCATAAAAAGCCATAGTATAGTATGTCGAAAAAGGTTATAAAAACTCATAGTATAGTATGTCGAAAAAAATCATAAAGTCATAGTATAGTATGTTGAAAAAAGGCATAAAAAGTCATACTATAGCATGTTAAAAAAAAAAGCATAAAGGTCATAGTATAGCATGTCAAAAAAAATCATAAAGTCATAGTATAGTATGTCGAAAAAAGGCATAAAAAGTCATACTATAGCATGTTAAAAAAAGGCATAAAAAGTCATAGTATAGCATGTCAAAAAAAATCATAAAGTCATAGTATAGTATGTCGAAAAAAGGCATAAAAAGTCATACTATAGCATGTTAAAAAAAGGCATAAAGTCATAGTATAGTATGTTGAAAAAAGGCATAAAAAGTCATACTATAGCATGTTAAAAAAAGGCATAAAAAGTCATAGTATAGCATGTCAAAAAAAATCATAAAGTCATAGTATAGTATGTTGAAAAAAGGCATAAAAAGTCATACTATAGCATGTTAAAAAAGGCATAAAAAGTCATAGTATAGCATGTCAAAAAAAAAAATCATAAAGTCATAGTATAGTATGTTGAAAAAGGCAAAAAGTCATACTATAGCATGTTAAAAAAGGCATAAAAAGTCATAGTATAGCATGTCAAAAAAAATCATAAAGTCATAGTATAGTATGTCGAAAAAAGGCATAAAAAGTCATACTATAGCATGTTAAAAAAAGGCATAAAAAGTCATAGTATAGCATGTTGAAAAAAGGCATAAAAAGTCATAGTATAGCATGTTGAAAAAAGGCAAAAATGTCATAGTATAGCATGTCGAAAAAAATCATAAAGTCATAGTATAGTCTGTCAAAAAAAGTTATAAAAACTCATAGTATAGTATGTCAACAAAAAGGAATAAAAAGGTCATAGTATAGTATGTTGAAAAAATCATAAAGTCATAGTATAGTATGTCAAAAAAAGGCATAAAAAGTCATAGTATGTCAAAAAAAAGTCATAAAAAGTCATGGTATAGTATGTCGAAAAAAGTTATAAAAACTCATAGTATAGTATGTCAAAAAAAAAGGAATAAAAAGGTCATAGTATAGTATGTTGAAAAAGTCATAAAAAGTCATAGTATAGTATGTCGAAAAAAAGTCATAGTATAGCATGTTGAAAAAAGGCATAAAAAGTCATAGTATAGCATGTCGAAAAAAATCATAGTCATAGTATAGCATGTTGAAAAAAGGCATAAAATGTCATAGTATAGCGTGTCGTAAAAAATCATAAAGTCATAGTATAGTATGTTGAAAAAAGGCATAAAAAGTCATAGTATAGTATGTCAAAAAAGGCAAAAAAAGGCATAAAAGTCATAGTATAGTATGTCGAAAAAAAGTCATAAAAAGTCATGGTATAGCATGTCGAAAAAAATCATAAAGTCATAGTATAGTATGTTGAAAAAAGGCATAAAAAGTCATACTATAGCATGTTAAAAAAAAGGCATAAAATGTCATAGTATAGCATGTCGAAAAAAAATCATAAAGTCATAGTATAGTATGTCGAAAAAAGGCATAAAAAGTCATAGTATAGTATGTCGGAAAAAGGCATAAAATGTCATAGTATAGCATGTCGAAAAAAAAATCATAAAGTCATAGTATAGTATGTCAAAAAAAGGCATAAAAGTCATAGTATAGTATGTCGAAAAAAAGTCATAAAAAGTCATGGTATAGTATGTTAAAAAAAATTATAAAAACTCATAGTATAGTATGTCAAAAAAAAGGAATAAAAAAGTCATAGTATAGTATGTCGATAGTATAGTATGTCGAAGAAAATCAAAAAAGTCATAGAATAACATGTTGAAAAAAGGCATAAAAGGTCATAGTATAGCATGTCGAAAAAAATCATAAAGTTATAGTATAGTATGTCGAAAAAAGGCATAAAAAGTCATAGTATAGTATGTTGAAAAAAGGCATAAAAAGTCATGGTATAGTATGTCGAAAAAAAGTCATAAAAAGTCATAGTATAGCATGTTGAAAAAAGGCATAAAAAGTCATAGTATAGCATGTCGAAAAAAATCATAAAGTCATAGTATAGTACGTTGAAAAAAGGCATAAAAAGTCATACTATAGCATGTTAAAAAAAGGCATAAAATGTCATAGTATAGCATGTCGAAAAAAAATCATAAAGTCATAGTATAGTATGTCGAAAAAAGGCATAAAAAGTCATAGTATAGTATGTCGGAAAAAAGGCATAAAATGTCATAGTATAGCATGTCGAAAAAAATCATAAAGTCATAGTATAGTATGTCAAAAAAAGTCATAAAAAGTCATAGTATAGTATGTCAAAAAAAAGTCATAAAAAGTCATGGTATAGTATGTCGAAAAAAAAGTTATAAAACTCATATAGTATGTCAAAAAAAAGGAATAAATAGGTCATAGTATAGTATGTTGAAAAAAAAATAAAAAGTTATAGTATAGTATAAAAAAAAAAAGGCATAAAAAGTCATAGTATAGTATGTCGGAAAAAGGCATAAAATGTCATAGTATAGCATGTCGAAAAAAATCATAAAGTCATAGTATAGTATGTCGAAAAAAGGCATAAAAAGTCATAGTATGTCAAAAAAAAGTCATAAAAAGTCATGGTATAGTATGTCGAAAAAAGTTATAAAAACTCATAGTATAGTATGTCAAAAAAAAGGAATAAAAAGGTCATAGTATAGTATGTTGAAAAAGTCATAAAAAGTCATAGTATAGTATGTCGAAAAAAAGTCATAGTATAGCATGTTGAAAAAAGGCATAAAAAGTCATAGTATAGCATGTCGAAAAAAATCATAGTCATAGTATAGCATGTTGAAAAAAGGCATAAAATGTCATAGTATAGCGTGTCGTAAAAAATCATAAAGTCATAGTATAGTATGTTGAAAAAAGGCATAAAAAGTCATAGTATAGTATGTCGAAAAAAGGCATAAAAGTCATAGTATAGTATGTCGAAAAAAAGTCATAAAAAGTCATGGTATAGCATGTCGAAAAAAATCATAAAGTCATAGTATAGTATGTTGAAAAAAGGCATAAAAAGTCATACTATAGCATGTTAAAAAAAAAGGCATAAAATGTCATAGTATAGCATGTCGAAAAAAATCATAAAGTCATAGTATAGTATGTCGAAAAAAGGCATAAAAAGTCATAGTATAGTATGTCGGAAAAAGGCATAAAATGTCATAGTATAGCATGTCGAAAAAAATCATAAAGTCATAGTATAGTATGTCGAAAAAAGGCATAAAAGTCATAGTATAGCATGTCGAAAAAAAGTCATAAAAAGTCATGGTATAGTATGTTGAAAAAAATTATAAAAACTCATAGTATAGTATGTCAAAAAAAAGGAATAAAAAAGTCATAGTATAGTATGTCGATAGTATAGTATGTCGAAGAAAATCAAAAAAGTCATAGAATAACATGTTGAAAAAAGGCATAAAAGGTCATAGTATAGCATGTCAAAAAAAATCATAAAGTTATAGTATAGTATGTCGAAAAAAGGCATAAAAAGTCATAGTATAGTATGTTGAAAAAAGGCATAAAAAGTCATGGTATAGTATGTCGAAAAAAAGTCATAAAAAGTCATAGTATAGCATGTTGAAAAAAGGCATAAAAAGTCATAGTATAGCATGTCGAAAAAAATCATAAAGTCATAGTATAGTACGTTGAAAAAAGGCATAAAAAGTCATACTATAGCATGTTAAAAAAAGGCATAAAATGTCATAGTATAGCATGTCGAAAAAAATCATAAAGTCATAGTATAGTATGTCGAAAAAAGGCATAAAAAGTCATAGTATAGTATGTCGGAAAAAGGCATAAAATGTCATAGTATAGCATGTCGAAAAAAATCATAAAGTCATAGTATAGTATGTCAAAAAAAGTCATAAAAAGTCATAGTATAGTATGTCGAAAAAAAGTCATAAAAAGTCATGGTATAGTATGTCGAAAAAAGTTATAAAACTCATATAGTATGTCAAAAAAAGGAATAAATAGGTCATAGTATAGTATGTTGAAAAAATCATAAAGTTATAGTATAGTATGTCGAAAAAAGGCATAAAAAGTCATAGTATAGTATGTCGGAAAAAGGCATAAAATGTCATAGTATAGCATGTCGAAAAAAATCATAAAGTCATAGTATAGTATGTCAAAAAAAGTCATAAAAAGTCATAGTATAGTATGTCGAAAAAAAGTCATAAAAAGTCATGGTATAGTATGTCGAAAAAAGTTATAAAACTCATATAGTATGTCAAAAAAAGGAATAAATAGGTCATAGTATAGTATGTTGAAAAAATCATAAAGTTATAGTATGTCAAAAAAAGTCATAAAAAGTCATTGTATAGTATGTCGAAAAAATCATAAAAAGTCATAGTATAGTATGTTGAAAAAAGTCATAAAAAGTCATTGTATAGTATTTCGAAAAAATCATAAAAAGTCATAAAAAGTCATTGTATAGTATGTCGAAAAAATCATAAAAAGTCATAGTATAGTATGTCGAAAAAAATCAAAAAAACTCATAGTATAGCATGTTGAAAAAAATCATAAAGTTATAGTATAGTATGTCGAAAAAAGTCATAAAAAGTCATAGTATAGTATGTCGAAAAAAGGCATAAAAAGTCATAGTATAGTATGTCGAAAAAAATCATAAAGTCATAGTATAGTATGTCGAAAAAAGTCATAAAAAGTCATAGTATAGTATGTCGAAAAAAATCATAAAGTCATAGTATAGTATGTCGAAAAAAGGCATAAAAAGTCATGGTATAGTATGTCGAAAAAAATCATAAAGTCATAGTATGGTATGTTGAAAAAAGGCATAAAATGTCATAGTATAGTATGTCGAAAAAAATCATAAAGTCATAGTATAGTATGTCGAAAAAAGGCATAAAAAGTCATGGTATAGTATGTCGAAAAAAGTTATAAAAAGGTCATAATATAGTATGTTGAAAAAAAATCATAAAGTTATAGCATAGTATGTCGAAATAAAGTCATAAAAAGTCATAGTATAGTATGTCGATAGTATAGTATGTCAAAAAAAGTCATAAAAAGTCATAGTATAGTCTGTCGAAAAAATCAAAAATAGTCATAGTATAGCATGTTGAAAAAAATCATAAAGTCATAGTATAGTATGTCGGTAAAAATCAAAAATACATAGTATAGTATGTTGAAAAAAGTTATAAAAACTCATAGTGTATGTCAAAAAAAGGAATAAAAAGGTCATAGTATAGTATGTTGAAAAAATCATAAAGTTATAGCATAGTATGTCAAAAAAAAGTCATAAAAAGTCATAAAAAGTCATAGTATAGTATGTCGATAGTATAGTATGTCAAAAAAAGTCATAAAAAGTCATAGTATAGTCTGTCGAAAAAAATCAAAAAAAGTCATAGTATAGCATGTTGAAAAAATGCATAAAAAGTCATAGTATAGTATGTCGAAAAAAGGCATAAAGTCATAGTAAAGTATGTCGAAAAAAAGTCATAAAAAGTCATGGTATAGTATGTCGAAAAAAATCATAAAAAGTCATAGTATAGTATATCGAAAAAATCATAAAAAGTCATAGTATAGTATGTCAAAAAACATCATAAAAAAGTCATAGTATAGCATGTTGAAAAAAGGCATAAAACGTCCTAGTATAGCATGTTGAAAAAAGTTATAAAAACTCATAGTATAGTATGTTGAAAAAAAATCATAAAGTTATAGCATAGTATGTCGAAAAAAAGTCATAAAAAGTCATAGTATAGTATGTCGAAAAAATCATAAAAAAGTCACAGTATAGTATGTCGAAAAAAAGTCATAAAAAGTCATGGTATAGTATGTCGAAAAAAATCATAAAAAGTCATAGTATAGTATATCGAAAAAATCATAAAAAGTCATAGTATAGTATGTCAAAGAAAGGAATAAAAAGGTCATAGTATATTATGTTGAAAAAAATCATAAAGTCATAGTATAGTATGTCGAAAAAAGTCATAAAAAGTCATAGTATAGTCTGTCGAAAAAAATCATAAAAAGTCATAGTATAGTATGTCAAAAAACATCATAAAAAAGTCATAGTATAGCATGTTGAAAAAAGGCATAAAACGTCCTATTATAGCATGTCGAAAAAAGTTATAAAAACTCATAGTATAGTATGTTGAAAAAAAATCATAAAGTTATAGCATAGTATGTCGAAAAAAAGTCATAAAAAGTCATAGTATAGTATGTCGAAAAAATCATAAAAAAGTCATAGTATAGTATGTCAAAAAAAGTTATAAAAACTCATAGTGTAGTATATCAAAAAAAGGAATAAATAGGTCATAGTATAGTATGTTGAAAAAATCATAAAGTTATAGTAAGTCGAAAAAAATTCATAAAAAGTCATTGTATAGTATGTCGAAAAAATCATAAAAAGTCATAGTATAGTATGTTGAAAAACATCATAAAAAAGTTATAGTATAGTATGTTGAAAAAAAGTCATACAAAGTCATAGTATAGCATGTAAAAAAAATCATATAAAGTCATAGTATAGTATGTCGGAAAAAAATCATAAAAAGTCATAGTATAGTATGTCTAAAAAATCATAAAAAGTCATAGTATAGTATGTTGGAAAAAAAAAATAAAAAAGTCATATTAAAGCATGTCGAAAAAATCATTAAAAAGTCATAGGTATGACAAAAAGAGTTATAAAAAGTCATAGTATAGTATGTGTTTGATTCAATGTATTTGATTCTATGTGTATATTCCAGCCAGGCACTAATCTGTGACCTGTAGGATTGCCCATCCAGTCTGATCTTATTCAACATACGATTTTTTTCGACATACTATACTATTACTTTTTTATGACTTTTTTTGACATACAATACTATACGTACTATACTAGCTAGCAATACTATACGTACTATACTAGCTGTTTGTCTATTTCTGGGAAAGTACTTTGAGAGTAATAAAAGACGGAGTTAAATTCCCTGTATAGTACTATGTACTATACTATGACTTTTTTTTCGACATAAGACTTATTTTTTTTAAAGATTATTTTGGGGCATTTGTAGGCCTTTATTGACAGGACAGCTGAAGACATGAAAGGGCAGAGAGAGGGGGAATGACATACAGCAAAGGGCTGCAGGTCGGAGTCGAACCCTGGGCCCTGCTTCGGGGAGTAAACCTCTACATATGGGCAACCGCTCTACCAACTGATCTATCTGGGCGCCCACTATACTTTTTTCGACAAACTATACTATGATTTTTTTTCGACATACTATACTATGACTTTTTAATGATTCTTTAGTCGACATACTATACTAAGACTTTTATCAACATACTATACTAAGACTTTTATCAACATACTATACTAAGACTTTTATCAACATACTATACTAAGACTTAGTATGCTATTACTTTCTATGACTTCTTTCAATACTATACTATGATTTCTTATGACTTTTTTCAACATACTATACTATGACTTATTTTTGGGGGATTTGTAGGCCTTTATTGACAGGACAGCTGAAGACATGAAAGAGGAGAGAGAGGGGGGGAATAACTTTTTTCAACATACTATACTATGACTTTTTTATGACTTTTTGACATACTCTGCAATGACTTTTTTGGACATGCTATCCAACCTAAATGCTAACCAAAAACAGCTAAAAGAGAGAGAGAATATTGGACTGACATTCATCAGGTGGACACAAACACAAAGACTCCTAATGAAACATCATGTTGCTAGGTAACTGCTGGATGCAAAGATAAGCAGCTGAAGAAAATGATCATATTAACTAGTGATATGATAAAGTGGTGATATGTAAATGTGTTCACAACTTGTTTCTGATGAAAACAAGTGGCTTAAAGTTATTCAGGTTTAAAGGAGTTGTAGATGTGTTTCTGCCGATGCTCTAATCTCAGTTTTTAAATCGTGTCAGTGTCAGTTTTACACACAGCTGTCATATCACTTTTAACTATCTTAACACTGAAAGCATCGCCTCTCTTTTATGTGCATTCAACCACCTGCCTCTGTGTCTATCACCACTAGCCCTTCTTCCTGCCACAGGAACTTCCAGTGCAGTGGCAGACAACCAGGTTAGTATACTGTGACATATGATAGTCTATCAGTCATCTCCTGCTACAATAAACCTTGTTTCACGACTATATTTTGACTCGTCGTTGTAGGAAAAGCACATGTTAAATTGATGACATTAGTGTCCCAGTACATGTACCCAAAGTGGAATGCAGCTATCATAAATGTTATTAAATACACCTGTGCTTTTTCTTTAGGCCTGCAGCTAACAATTATGTTCACTGTTGATGAATCTATGTTGATTATTTTCAGTTTGATTAGTTGTTTGGTCTATAAGATGTCAGAAAATGGTGAAAAATGTAGATCAGTGTTCCCCAAAAGCCCAAGATGACTTCCTGTATGACATCTTGTTTTGTCCACAACTCAAAGATATTCAGTTAACTGTCACAGAGGAGAGAAGAAACTAGAACAATATTCACATTTAACAAGCTGGAATCACAAAATATTTACTTTGTTTCTTAAAAACGTACTCAAAGGAATTAATTGAACATATAAAATACTTGGCAATTAATTTAATAGTTGACAACTATTTGATTAATCTTTGCAGCTCTACTTTTCCTACTATGACATGTCAAATTTTCAGCCGTGAAAAAAGTTTATTGAGACTTTGAAATGTTGCATATCTAAATGTGTAAAATAACTTTCTACAAAGCTCCAACAAAATTAACACGCTTAATTTTTTATTTAGTATATAGGGCCTACTGTATCTGGAGACATCCTGTCATGGAATTTCCCTGATGTTTGCGGTTGTGAAAATTCACAACCACTGGTTAGTAAATGAGAGGTGGGGGCACCTAAAGCTGCAGTGGATCGAAAGAAGAAAAAAAAACCTGAAAGATTTTGAAGAGAGAGACCTTTTCCTGTGTGCATGGGCAAGAAATCTCAGAAAGATGAAAACATCATTACTCATAACATTCCTCATTGGTGTCAAGCCTGTATTACTCTACATGTACAGTATTTGATCATAATAGAGCATCTTTATTATCAATAACTAACCAACCAACCATCAAACTGTTGTGATATTTAATAGTGCTGGGTTAAATTAATCACTTCTCCAGTTAAAAATCGATCTTTGTTGATTTGTAATCTGATTATTGACTAATAAAATCCCCAAATCAATCTTTTAATATTTGCCTTTTTCACCATGAATGTATAAGTAAAAAGTACTTTTAAATAACTTTTTGGGCGTCAATTCTTAATGTAAACATTAACCTGATGCGTTATAAAAAAAATATTTGAGAGTTGCTTCTTTCTTGTACAATTTACGGCAGGGGTGTTAAACTCAATTTCACTAAGAGCCACACATAGAAAGTGAGAATCACACTAATCAAAAAAACTTTCTCATATAGCCTTCTCACATACAGTTTGGCCACATAAAGCCTTAAAATAGTCATAGCAAAAACGTTCCTTAGTCATCATAGACATCAGGGTTTCTACAGGTTTCACCAAGTCAAAATTCTCTTTGAGATTTTTAAAATCATTATGAATTAAATTTAAGACCTACGTATATCACAACATCAAAAAAAGTCAGATGTCAGAGTCCAGAAATAATCAGTATGTTTACATGCACACCAACGGTCCACTATTATTCCAAATATGACAATATTCGGAATGGTTACATTTTTAAAAGCAGGCTAAAACACAGCCTGGATATGCAAAACTCTCTGGTCCTCTGGGCATTTCGGAGCCTCATAGTCAGCAAATCTGCCAACTCCTGTGTTGAGTGCGAAAAAAAAGTGTTTCCCGTTTTGTCTGTCTGGTGCACAACTAGGCGGGCCTATAACTGATAACTCATGAACCTAAATTGAGATATATATACGGGCCGGATCAAAATGTGATTTACAGCATAAGTTCTCTGAGAATCTCTTATATATCCAAGCTAAATGAGCAGTGTAACATTTTATTGTAATTGATATTGAATCGGAAACTAATCAAATCAGGAAAGCATTGATGCAGCCCTAATATTTATTTATATACAGGATGGCTAACGTTAACGTTATGGAGAGAGCTAACGTTAGCTATCCTGTGGAGGTGGCGCTAACTGCCATATTTTAAATGGCTCTATGAATCTGGACCTCTTATCAATTACCAGTATTTTGTACTTTGTAAGTCAATAAACTTTCGCATTTGTGTTGTGTTGTGATTGTATCGTACTGTATTAATAGTATCGGATTGTGTTGTGACTGTTATTTAGGTACCTGGCTGTGAAGACAGTAATTTCACAGCCAGGGATTAATAAAGTCATCTATCTATCTATCTATCTATCTATCTATCTATCCTTTGTTTAGCTACGTTAGCCAGCAATATCTCTGCAGAGACGTCTTAAATACATTTAGAGATGAAAAACCCACTGAGAGAGAGCTGTGGTGTCGTGAGCGAGAGTACACGTTCAGACTTTTTACAGCTTCTCTAGTTCACCTCTCAGTGTGCGTCATATGTGGTTTGTGTAAAAGTTGAGGTTGATGTGGAAATGGATTAATCTCATCTTTACTGGGTCTTCTCTCAACATTATTTTCCATTACATTTAACGAACTGACCCCCTCTCTCAGAGACTAGAAACTGGAGGTGGGGGAATGTTTTTTCTGGGTAAAATGAGCTCATGTTTACCGGGAACATCCAGAACAAAACCACATTACTTCACAAACCAACCACATCACATGCAGCAGTGATAGAGAAGAGTGTTTAACGACAGTGAAACTATCTACGGGAACTACAGTGAACTGGCAGCTAATTGCCATTCAAAATATTAATTTATGAAAACAAGAGAACACTTTTTTCAAACTGTTAAACCCCAGCAACCTACTACTCAAAAGTGAACGAGAACTCGTAATTACGATACCTCTGATATGACATGAAAAGCGGCACAGGACTAAATAGCTCTACCGTGCAGTATATGAACAGTGTTGCTCCTTTATTTCATCATATACTGTGTTTGGGGGGCGGGGGCTGTTCGCTTTACACCATGAAAAGTTGTCAGAAAACAGCTTTGTTTTTAGCTTCATGATACGGTGTATTTTTCAGCTGATCCAAGAGGCTTATTACTTTATTTAGCTTAAGAAGGATCATTTTCTCAACCCATAAAGGAAGACTTCATCCTTCAGTTTATCACAAACATTCAACATCAGCACATCTGGAGATACGTGGTTTTCACTGGACAGGAAGTGGGGAGGAAAAACGGTCATCTGAAAACTAACTAAAGCTGTCAGACAAATGTAGTGGAATACAGAGTAAAATATTCACCTCTGAGATGTAGAGGAAGTATAAAGTAGCAGAAAGTGGAAACACTCAAGTAAAGTACTTTGAATTTGTACTTAAGTAACTAAAAGGATGTTTTATTTTCGGTCGGGTTTTTTGTGGTATAACCTTCACTCTAATGAAATTTACACTCGTTCAAGTTAACTTAAAAGGATACGCCACAGTTTGTTGAAATAGGGCTTATCACGGTCTCCCCTAGCTGTAGATAGGTGGGGTCTCCTCTAGCTGTAGGTAGGTGGGGTCTCCTCTAGCTGTAGATAGGTGGGGTCTCCTCTAGCTGTAGATAGGTGGGGTCTCCCCTAGCTGTAGATAGGTGGGGTCTCCCCTAGCTGTAGATAGGTGGGGTCTCCTCTAGCTGTAGATAGGTGGGGTCTCCTCTAGCTGTAGATAGGTGGGGTCTCCGCTAGCTGTAGATAGGTGGAGTCTCCTCTAGCTGTAGATAGGTGGAGTCTCCCCTAGCTGTAGATAGGTGGGGTCTCCTCTAGCTGTAGATAGGTGGGGTCTCCTCTAGCTGTAGATAGGTGGGGTCTCCCCTAGCTGTAGATAGGTGGGGTCTCCTCTAGCTGGGGTCTCCTCTAGCTGTAGATAGGTGGGGTCTCCTCTAGCTGTAGATAGGTGGGGTCTCCCCTAGCTGTAGATAGGTGGGGTCTCCCCTAGCTGTAGATAGGTGGGCCAACGCATTTCTTGTGCATGCATCGTTTTAGTCCGGTGCAACACCGTCAGCGCCGCCGCTAGTTAGCTTAGCGTAGTGAATGGAATCCTATGTTGCCGGTTAGCATGTTGTGAGTAAAAGTGAGCCAAGAAAAGACAAAAAAACAACCTAATTACTTGCACTGAGACAAAAAATGCGTTGGCCCACCTATCTACAGCCAGGGGAGACCGTGATAAGAACTATTTCAACAAACGGTGGAGTATCCCTTTAAATTAAGATATGATAAGATAAGCCTTTACTGTCTCCTATAGGAGAAATTCATCTTGGGCATTTGAGAGAAACAGAATGGTGACACATCGCGCATAAACACCCAATAAACCTACAGTTAACCTACATAAAAACATAATCATACATTATCTCATCCAATGCTTCAATGGACATCTGATAAACATCACACAATACGTCCCCACCCCTACATTTCCTCACAATCACGATCAAAATCACAGAAGAGAACCCACAACACATCCTACCCCACGTACTCCACTTCATTTTCATAATGATTGCAAACAATAACTTCTGTGTTGCACTGTTGAAGTGTGCCTTCATGTGGTTCCAGATGCCATTGTAAGATAAAGTTAACGTGTGAAGCCACAACCTACAACAAGGAAGCTGGAGGCTATAAAGACAGCCGCTCCGACTGAGACTCTCAGTCATCCTGCAGGTGGGACGAGGCTATACGCTGGCAGCTTCGGTGAAATCAGTAATCATTCATATTTCATCTTCAAACGGCTTACATCGAGACAATGTGTGACTTCGACCTGTCTCAAGCTTTGGATGGGTAAGTGCTTGGTGCCTAAACTTACATTATTATTATGTACTTCAAATGCTTTCTACTTAAGTATCTTACCGGGAAAATGACTTTTGTAGAAGTTAAAGTCACCTTTTTGAGTAAAAAGTGTTTAAGTATTTGATATTTACTGTACTTCAGGAACAAAAGACGTTTTCTGATATTAAATATACTTCATTATTAGAAGTAAAAGTACAACAAAAAAAAACATTGATTATGAACTTTATTGTGGCTTCCCTATAGTGAAGCATAATACTCGGGGGTTCCCACAACTTCTTAAAATTCAAAGTCACTTTTTTTTTTTTTTTTTTTTTTTTTTTTTTAAATTGTAAGCATCTTTCACTTCAACGTACAAAAAAAACATTTCTTGCAAATACGGCCAAAGGTGTGTAACAAATTTCTTCTGATTTTATTCTGTAGTACGGAAGATGCTTAGGGGAAATGTATCGGAGTAAAAGTTTCCAGAAATATACACTACCGGTCAAAAGTTTGGTGTCACATAGAAATGTCCATTATAGACAGAATCCCAGCTGAGATCAGTTGCATTGTGTTTTTTAACCAGGGAGCAGTTTTCAGATTACATCATGTGCTTACATAATTGCAAAAGGGTTCTTGACTGTAGAAAGACGTGGCTGATCTTTAATGTAATATCTACATTGCCCATTATCAGCAACCATTCATCCAATGGTCCAAAGGCCCATTCTGTTCACTAATCCGATATCATTTTAAAAGGCTAACTGAGAAAACATTGGAGAACCCTTTTGCAATGATGTAAGCACATAAGGTCATCTGAAAAATGCTGCCCTGGTTAAAAAAAACAATGCGACTGATCTCAGCTGATAACGAAGGAGCCTACGTGAAAGTCCTACTGACGTTCACGGTAACAAAGTATTTGTATTCGTTGCAGTACTGGTTAAGAGGAGCGAGAAATCTGTGTTTTAAGTGTTTTATCAGCACGTGTGAAGCTGAAAGCAGGATTTCCTGGAAATAATTTGCAAACAGCGGTACATCCTGACTGAAAAGGGAACAGCTCCAGTCTGTCTGGCAACGTGTTTCACTTCTCTCATGTACCTTGAACACGTGCTAGCAGTGGTGGTGCAATGTAACTGAGAACCTGTATTCACTTACTTTGAAGTACTTTACTTGAGTATTTCCATGTTCTGCTCCTTTATACCTGTACTCCTCCACATCTCAGAGGGTAAATATTGTACTCTGTACTCCACTACATTTCTCTGACAGCTTTAGTTACTTTTCTCCCCTTCCTGTCCAGTGAGAACCACGTATCTCCCATAGACTGTATATTATTAGTGGACAATGCATCCGGTTCGGTGAAGTGCTGCAAATGCGTGAGTGCCTTAAAGCTGCATCCTATCTGAACTCCAGCAGGGGGAAGACAGGTGCGGTTGCAAAAGGAGGTCTGTTTCTGTAGAAGTCTATAGCTGACCAAGTAGTTACAGGAACGTAGTTTTAGGAAAAGTCCGCTTCTAAGCAGATCTACTAACTACTCTCCTCCAAAACCGTTTTTCCCCATTTGCATTCGCACTGGCCAAGTGGCCATAGTAACTATAGGAGGGGTAAGGGAGTGATGCAAGCACGGCAACGGTCTTTATAGCGTTAAAATCAGAAAACGAATACACCAAAAAAAAGGTTTTGAACTAAATACTAAATCTAATGTATATAGCATATTTGTCATAATTTAAACAACTCTCCCGAAGAGAAACTGGTATCTCTCTCTCGTCTCTGCTTCTGTCTGCTGCGCTGTGGATATGTGTGTGTGTGTGTGTGTGTGTGTGTGTGTGTGTGTGTGTGTGTGTGTGTGTGTGTGTGTGTGTGTGTGTGTGTGTGTGTGTCCACGCTTGTGGAGTTTATGATGGACATGTGTTGTGATATTTAAACAAACGAACCGTCAATGGCGAAATAAAAGCCTCTTATTTACGAGACCTCCATCTTACAGCGGGGTGTGTGTGTGTGTGTGTGTGTGTGTGTGTGTGTGTGTGTGTGTGTGTGTGTGTGTGTGTGTGTGTGTGTGTGTGTCCGTGTGTCCGGTCCAGCTTACAGCGGGGTCTGAGCTTCTCAACTCCGAAAACTGTGACGTTAACTGTCAATTCGGCATCAATTTGCGCAAGACTGCCTATATTTGAAATCTAAACAGTTAATTTCTCGCCTAAAACGTTGTCAGAAGTGAATTTAGTGATGATTAAGATGGCAAAAAACTGTTAAAATTGCCCTGTATTTGGTCTGTCTGTACCGGAAACCTGACCCTCGTCGGCCTAGGTCCCGATGCTGAAAAGGGAACAGCGAAAAGAGCCTGACCTCAAGTAGGAGCTGAAAGAGTTACAGGAACTGCAACCAGAGGAATGTAAAAATCCCCAAATTGGTCCAGTCACAACACGAGATTTGTTAAATGTTATGTTGTAGGAACTGCAAAAATCCCTCCGATTGGAGAGCGGCTAATGAGAAAGTGACCCACTTCTCACTTTTATAATGAGTTTTGATGAGAATTTTTTGAATGATGGTCTCGTTGAGTTTAAAATCGTCGATAAAGCAGGGGGGTGTGGCTATGATGTGACTGCCAGTGAAAGTGTGTAACGTAACTCCTCCCTCTCGTCTAAAATCATCACATCCCCAACCAGGATGGCTGCGCCCGTAACGACTCACAGCAGAGCTCCACGAACCAAATGGGTGACGTCACACATGCTCTGTCCATTAATATTATACAGTCTATGGTATCTCCAGATACGTTAATGTTGAATGTTTGTGATAATCTGAAGGATGAAGTCTTCCTTTATGTGTTGAGAAAACTCTCCTCCTCCTTAAGATAAATAAAGTCTTTAAAAAAAGCATCTTGGATCAGCTGGAAAATGCACCGAGCTGCTACGAGTAATTTCTTTTTGCAAAAATGGCAGAAAATGCTGCTTTTAGCCTCTCTTATATCCTTATATCCTTATATCCTTTAAAATGAGCACAACCTTAAACATCTGCCGCAGTAAAGTGCAACATAAATGCAGCGGGAATATTAATCCAGAAACAGACAGAAGAAGAGATAAACACTGACAGGGAACATTTCACTGCAACGTACCTTTTACTTGAAGTACTGGAACTACATTTAGCCGATACATACTTTTTACTTCAGTAAGATTTTGAATGCAGGACTTATAGTGGAGTATTTTCACAGTGTGTATTAACTTCAGTAAAGGATCTGAATACTTCTTCCACCGCTGTAAACTGGGCTTGCTAAAATTAACCAATTACCAGGGCGACCCGCAATCTGCGAAAGATAAATTCCACTGAATTGTGCACAGATTTTTATACAAAGTAAGAAATACTTAAAAAATAAAATAAAACTCTGAATGTTAACACATCTCCACTCAGAGTGGAAAAACACACCGCTAAATTCAGCAGATTTTTCATTCTGGATCAGCGCTGAGTTTTTGTCGACTTTCAAGTTTTTTTTTTTTTTATAATTTCTTTCGACGTTTTTGTCGCTTTTTTTTCCAGGGACCTCCCTAGAAAGCCGGAGCTCCCTCCCCCCTCCAATGTTGAACCCAAGTTACGCCCTTGGTCTGCTGATTACAGCTTTACGTCACTAAGTACTGGATTCACGTTCATATTAATGAAAGAAATCGAAGCCTAGCAACTGTGATTTAACATTTAGTTATTCTATACATATTATATATATATTTATCCGTTTTGTATTTCAGCTCACCGGACTGTGATGAGAAAGGATTTGAGTCCTGCTGCTGTGACAGGACGGTAAGTCAAATTATTTATTTATTTATTTATTAGAGGCCGTGCCGGCAGTAACTCGCTTCCTCTCACATACTCTCGTATATTCTCACTTTCAGATGTCATTATCTGATTTTATAAAGAATATATGAGAGACGAGAATGTTTGGATGTATGAATACATGTATTTAACAGGGATCAAGGCAAGGGCTTAACTTTGTACAGTAAATCCCCCGTAAATTACACCTATGGATCAAGGTTTTTTTCGGCCCTATCTGAGCCCATTAATACCTATACCTATCTAATGCTTAATATGTACTTGAATATTGGATTAAATATGCATCGGACACAAAATAAAATGAAATATAATAAAAGATGCAACTTCTTATTCAGACACCTTATTTTTCACAAGCTCCTTGATTTAGAAACAGAAGGTAATTTAAATATATATTTACTCATGTTGGCACAGGGTGAATAATTAATCTGGGGGAATTTCACATTAAAAAAAACAGCGATTTATGCAATAATTATTTTTGCCCAGATCTTTTAGACATCTGGGAAGCAAAAGTTGCATTACATTTGTGTGTGTGTGTGTGTGTGTGTGTGTGTGTGTGTGTGTGTGTGTGTGTGTGTGTGTGTGTGTGTGTGCCCGCAGGACATTCAGGAAGAGTTCTTCCCGCTCGACGAGGGACTGAACATGTTGGTTAGCCGCAATCGAAAGACCCTGCAGTCTGTGGCTAACCTGCTGCTGGCGGTGAACAGGATGAAGAAGTCGCTGACGCGCTGCGACAGCGAGCTCAGCGACGAGGAGCTCTGCAGCGCCATCATGGAGAGCCTGGTGACCGGTGGGTAACAACAGAACTCTTTCACAACGTTAAACGTTAGAAAGAGACAAAAGTGAAACCAGAACTTCCAGGTTCTGTTCCCCAAGTCAGAAAACCTCATTCATAATCCCACTGACATTTGTAACGATTATAATAACTTCCCATCACAGACTGCACGTAGCATCAGCGGCGTCACCCATTGTTGTTCCCTGGACACAAACCACTGAGAGCCATTTAAAATAAATAAATGATTATACATTATAGTTCTGTTAAAGATCATGGTGCTGATTAGTAGGCTATAGTTTATTTTTTTGCCCGCAGGATTGCACTTAAATGAAATTATAGGCCTAGGTGTAATACAATTCCAGTTTTCACCAGTAATATTATAAGTTAACTGTGATTAAATATGAAATGAATACACTGTTAATGCGTACGCATTGACTCGAGCAGGAATTTTCTCCCACACCAATTCTCTCTCTTTGCAGCAGCTGCCGCTGTCTTACTTTTTAAACGAAACGCATGTTCAAACTCGCCGTTTATGCGCATGAGTATTTCTGCCGACCCGTTTGTTTGTGGTTGTTACCATGGTGAATCGTAGAATCATGGCTCCATTCATGCTGCCTTTTTATTGTGGTGGTGCACGTAGCATCAGTGACGTCGCCCATTGTTTACAAAAAGAGATGCACTAGGGGCACAGGCTGTGCACCAAAACACAACAAACCACGTTCCAGCCAATTACAGACAAGATGGTTGGGGGAGGGGGTGGGGGTTGTCTGCCCCCCATTATGTGACTAACCCCAAACCCCCTCCCCCAACCATCTTGTCTGTAATTGGCTGGAATGTGGTTTGTTGTGTTTTGGTGCACAGCCTGTGCCCCTAGTGTTTGTTTGACGTGTTGTCTCCTGAGACCGGGCTTTTTCACGGTGTGTTCAGGGACCAGGCAGCTAGTGGATCAAGGAGAGATGCCTACGATTTGAAAAATTAAATCGAGCTGAAACCATGCAGGAACTCATAGTGCACCTTTAAAAGGGTGCTTAATGCGTCGTATCGTATTTTAAGAGTTCGGGGTAGAGCTGGGCAATATATTGATATTATATCGATATCGTGATATGAGACTAGATATCGTCTTAGATTTGGGATATAGTCATATTGTAATAACACATAAGTGTTGTCTTTTCCTGGTTTTAAAGGCTGCGTTACAGTAAAGTGATGTCATATGTTCTATTATTTGCCTTTACCCACTTAGTCATTATATCCACATTACTGATGATTACTTATCAAAAATCTCATTGTGTAAATATTTTGTGAAAGCACCAATAGTCAACACTACAATATCGTTGTGGTATTGATATCGAGGTATTTGGTCAAAAATGTTGTGATATTTGATTTTGTCCATATCGCCCAGCCCTAGCATAGACAGTATAAGTTCGGAGTTCGTCCCAGATGTAGGTTATTGATTATAGATGTCTACGATGCTCACAAATCACAAAAAGGTTTCAATTTCAATTTGTACTGAGAATATGGAAAGTAAACTCCAGGAACACGCTACATTTTTTTCAGAAAGAACAATGAAAGAAATGCAGAATGAGAGATTACGTTGAAAGCGAGCAGCCCGGGATGAGACATCCTGATTCCTCCTCTAACATCTGCCTCCATCTCTCCACAGTAACAATCGTCACGGCGACCGAGGCTTCGTCCACAGGCGTGAAGAGAATATTCCAGCGCCTCAACAGCGGTCCTCTTCACACACTGTGTGACCATTCACAGAAATACATCGTCCAGGCGTCAGGGGGGTTAAAGCTGCAGGCCGTGACTCTGCAGGGAGGAAACGGAGACAAGAAAGGTACTCCGAGTACATTTACTTTTAGTGTTTTCATCGTTATTGTCGGTATACGATCCGTTCTGCACATGCGCAAGATAATACCGTTTTATTGAGGATACGACCTGCACGATCTGTTCCACGCTAACCTATGGCTAGCCTCCACTGGGAAGCTAACGTTAGTTTAGCTAACAGCTAATTCGGCTAACTGCTAGCTCACAGTCTAAAATAACTAGGGCTGCCACCTCTTAGTCAATTAGTCGACTAATCGGTCGTTTTGGTCTTAGTCGACTAAGATTTCTTTAGTTAATAAGTAATTTTTTATGCTTATTCATGCTTAATTACTCATTTACAAGAAACTCATGAGCACATTTATGGTAAACACAAGATTTAAAGTGGTGCTTTTGCAGGATTAATTGTGGAGAAACTCAGTTTTACAGATGGTTAATTAACTACATTTATATTGTGCTTTTCTAGTCTTAACCCCCTCTCAAAGCACACAGCTCTGTCAATTAAATCAACTAATCGATTAGTCGACTAAATCCTATAAGTGTTAGTCGACTAAGAATTTCTTTAGTCGAGGACAGCCCTATAAATAACGTTAAGTCAAACAAATGGGAGAAGCAGGCTACAGCTACATTAAGACTTTACAGTAATAACAATAAAGAGAAGTACTGAGTGATTGTATTTTAAATCAGCACAAGTAAAGTAGAACTGACGTAACAGTTGTTATATATGTTAACGTTTATTTTCAAGTTTTATTTTGAGGGTCTTTTAAAGTTATTACATGCTGTCTCAGCTAGCGGTTAGCCGAATTAGCTGTTAGCTAAACTAACGTTAGCTTGGCTGTCGACCGGAAGCGTGGAACAGATCGTGCAGTGTCGTAAATCCTCGTACAACAACGCATGCGCGAATGTTTTGCGCATGTGCAGAACGGATCGTGTACCGACAGTTATGCAACTTTATACTGTAATTTACACTTTATATCTCATCATTTATACTTTTATTCCATGATTCTTGACTTTTTCCTCTTATAATTTCTACTTTATGTACTTCCTCTCAGATGGAAATATTGTACTTTTACTGCACTGTGTTTATCTACTGCATTTAAATCTGTTTTTCCCGTTTAGTGAACTTTAAGTTGTCGCAGTACATCACTCCCGACGTCTCGGCTGATGAAGTCGGGGCCGTCCTCCTGTCCATCACCAACACGCTGCACATGTCCTGCTGCATGAAGGACGGGAAGGCTGTGCTCAGTCTGGAGGTAACACACGCACGCACGCACGCACACACGCACGCGCACACGCAAACACACACACACACACACACACACACACACACAAACACGCACACACACAAACACGCACACACACACAAACACGCACGCACACACACACATGAACGTACACACACAAACACGCACGCACGCACACGGATGCACGTACACAGACACACACACATGAACGCACACACACACACACACACACACACACACACACACACACACACACACACAAACACGCATGCACGCATGCACGCACGCACACGGATGCACGTACACAGACACACACACACACGGACACACACACACGCGGACACACACGGACACACAAACACGCACACACACAAACACGCACGCACACGGATGCACGTACACAGACACACACACATGAACGTACACACACACACACACACACACACTCAAACACGCATGCACACGGATGCACGTACACAGACACACACATGAACGTACACACACACACACACACACACGAACGTACACACACACGCACGCAAGTACACACACACGGACGCACCGCATACGCGCACGCACGCACGCGCACACACGGACGCCCACACTTACACACATGTACACACACACACGCACATACACACGGACGCACCGCATACACACACACACACGCACGCACACACACGGATGCACCACATACGCACGCACACACACACAGTAACGGACGCATGCACATACACACAAGGGCGCATGCACGTACACATACGCAAGCACGCTCGAACACACGCAAGCGTGCACAAACACGCACGCACACACACAAACAAGGAAACACAAGTACACACACATGCACTCACTCACTCACACACACACACATGCGCACGCACGCACGCACGCACGCACGCACACACCCTTAGAGAACGAATGAGACACATTTTCTCTTCGTCTGTCCGGCAGGAACGCAGCAAGGAGGATTTAAAGAAGATCAGCGCCGACGGAGACATGGACCGGTTCCTCTTCTACCAGAAGACCACGGGCAGGTCTCTGACCACGTTCGAGTCCGTCCGGTGCAAAGGCTGGTTCATCAGCACGTCCCACGAGGCCGAATACCAGCCGGTGGAGATGTGTGAACGGGACGACGCCCGCCGCCTCACCCACTTCAAAGTCATCTGAAAAGTATATTGCTGTTAAACAGTTTGAATGTATCCAGAATTATGCAAAGATATGCGTGTATTTTACATGTATTCTGCTTCGCCACTAGATGGAGCAATCATCTGTAATGTTCTCTGCAGCGATAACACTGTTGATTTCACTAAAGATAGTTTAACATTATAGTATTTTCAGATAGTTTCACTATTTATCTTTATAGTAATTTCAGATATTTAAACTTATATTTGACTAAATGATTTGGACTAACTGAATGTATCTCCTTTTGATAGGGAAAATTGTAATAGGATATTCCTTAAAACTACTGATTTTATATTTGTTATTATTGTTCATTAAGTTCAGTTTATTTTTCTATTTATCTGTTTGTTAACACAAATGTTTTTTTGTGGGTTTTGTTTTGTTGAAACCGGAAAATTAAAGACCTGATTCTGTAAAACAAGTTTGAAAGTGTAACGGTGTTAAAATAATATGAAGCGTTGTGCGTTTTGTTGTGCATTTTGTGTGTTTGAATGACATGTTGATACTTGTTTTTGCAAAACCTACAATAAACATGAAGTTATTCAGCGCCGCGGTGACTTCCCTGTTCTTTCTTAAAAGGGCAATTATATATTATTTAGTATTTTCAGGATAAAACTTGCATTTTTTGGATATACTAGAACATGTTTACATAATTTAATGTAGAGGATGGATACCTGACTCGATTCCGTTCGGACAGATATTTAGAAATGATGTTCGGGCTCGGTCACATCAGAGCGATAAGGCATTTTGTTGTAAAATGGTGCTGCGGCTCCCTTCAAGAGAGCTCAGTATATGTGTGTGTGTGTGTGTGTGTGTGTGTGTGTGTGTGTGTGTGTGTGTAAAGTGGGCAGAAGAGAGATAGAGAAAGAAGACGCAAACGTGTAGATGCGACCGGAGCAGAGTTGGTGGAAAAAGTTTAAGTTTTGTACACAGTGTGTGTGGTGTCCGATATTAAGAATATGGATTGTATTACTGCAGAACCCCTAAAATATGCCAGCCATAAGCTCTCCATGTGCTTCAATGGTTGTCTGGTTCATGGTGTCCTGCCAAATGCTATTATGTCTGTAATGTTAGTACCTGTGCTTAAAGACAAGGCTGGTATAAGCTCAATAGTATTGACAATTAAAAAGCTGTTATAGATACACTTCCAGGTTAAGACAGCATTGGTGCAATATCCTGTATATCCTATGGGTTAATGTGTAATTATTATGTATTTTTGTATCTCTTTTATATGTTTTTATACTGTATTGTGTGTTATATGGACCTGGGTCTGCAATAAAGTTTATATAAATTAACCGGAATTTGGGGAGAAATGACCAGCATTGGCAGCCAAGATTACAGCTATGTCGCGTTAGCATGCAGCTACTTAATAGTTAGAAATAGGCTAATGTTAGATTGTAGTGGAACGAAGTAGCACTTTGTTACGTCAGAAATCGCAGATAAAGGCTTCTGAAACAAACACTACCCAATCGGACATGTTTCAGCAGGAATGCGACACGAAATTGGGGAGAATTTAACAACATGGGCAGCAAAGATGACGTTTTTACTGCCGTTAGTTATGTAGCTACTAGCAGTGGACACTAAAAGGTAAAAAAATCACAGATAAAGGCTTTTACACCACTACATAACCGAAAATGTTTCAGGAGTAATGTGACTCAGCATTGGGGAGAATTTAACGACACTGGCAGCGAAGATGACATATTTTAATGCTGTTGGCATGTAGCTACATGCGACAATGTTAACACCGCAGTGGCTTAAAAAACACTCCAGTTCCGCCTATCTGGAGCAGATGACCAATCATAGAAGGTTGCGTAACACTTAGCAGAGTATAGTAGAAAAAACTTGAAACTGGAGCGTTCAGAATAGTTGGAAATCTGAACGTTTAAGCTCATGAGGATTTCTCTAAAATACGTTTGCAACATTATTTGACTTATTTGGCGATGTTTAACATCAAAATCAGACATAACATTGTAGATATGACAGTAAATACAGAAAAGCATATGTCCACTTTAATGTCTCGAACGATGGCACGATGGCATGTAAACTGAGCCAAACCGAGGTTTTAGGTAGCCGAGGGAGTGAGGAAGAGACGAGAGAGGAAGCAATTCGTTGCTGTTGTTGCTATTTACGGGATCCTGATTGGCTAACGTGAGCTCGAGCTTCTCGTTACACCGCCACATGCAGGTTTGGCGTGCTCTTGATTAGGGTTGGGTATCGTTTTTTTTTTTTCGATACCGGTGCTAAATCGGTACTTTTAAAACTGTGCCGGTGCCTAAACAGTACCTGAACCGATACTTTTTAAGAAAGTAAAAAAAAAATAAAGAAAAAAAGAAGGGTACTAAACAACAGTCGGCGACATTTAAGAACAACTTGTTTATTACTACGGCCATATGGCCAAAATAAAAGATTTATTAGTAATGTAATAACTATAACTTATAATAAACAATAACTTATTTCACCGGTAAATTGCTGTTGAATGACAAAAACAACCACTAGGTGGGAAAAGTGTATTTTACAACAACTTTGAATGCACAGCGAAGCTGTAGGTTACCAGTTTCAGTGAACGCACCGTCTGTGTTTTTCCAACGTGGGCAGCTGCTGCGCTGCAGAGCACACTGTTGAAATCCAATCACACTTCACACTGTTTAACGTTAGCTGTCAGCACTTTAACTGTGATTAATCCAGCTGCTAGCTAAAGCTAGGCTAACATTACCTGCTGTCTAGTGTAGTGTAAAGTCAGTCACCGAAATAAGGCACCGAAATTTTCGTTCTTATTCGGTCTTGTTACTACAGTTTACATCGGAACCGGTGCCCTATTGGCACCGAGATTCGGTAACCAACCCTACTCTTGATATATACACTGGTAGGTGTAAACGAACACTTTTCTGAAAACTGACAGCTGTGGACAATGTTATTTTTGAAAACAGAGAGGTTGAAATGTCCGTGTGTGAAAATAGCCGGCCAGGTGTAAACGTAGCATTGGAAGCAAAGACCCCAGTTTTCAAGCGGACCAGAGCTTTCACACCGCCCCGAACCAACCGGACTACAGCGTTGGGAAAGTTCACTTTCTACATGAACTAGTTCAAAGTTCACTTCACAAATTTTAAAATGAACTAGTTCAGTTCATAGTTAAAAATTTTGAACTAAGTTCACAGTTCCAAAAATGAAGTAGTTCATAGTTGTTCTTTTCCGTATGTTGCTGCGAGCCATTATTGCCACAGCCCGTATATAGAACCACAGACAGCAATTATTTTATCAGTTTTAACACTGAAACTATGCGTCAGATTTCATCTTCATATCCAACCAGTTCAACGAGCCGTTTCAGGTTTGCTGTGGATGGGAGTGAAGTTTGGATTTTCTTTTTGAAAGCAAGCGGGCAAAGTTTGCCCAGAAAGGTCAGATTTTTCGCATCCTCACCGACCTCGTCATAAAACTGATGAAAATGATCATACGAAGCCTCCACGCTGCTTTCTGATTTGATGACTCATGCGGTGCGGTGAGACACTGGTGGCTGGTGTAGCCAGATTGGGTGTTTTTTCCGCTACATATGAAGGCCTGTTTACGGTTTGTTTTAGCCCTGGTTTTGGCCTGGAAGGCTCTATAGAAATCTGGACGAAGTTAAACTGAGAGAGCGTGCCGTTCGCAGACACCAGAATGAAGGAGTTCACAGTAACGTTCATCAGGCAGTAATACGGTACGTTCAGTTCACGTTCGTCCAAAATATGAACGAGTTCATGAAATATCGCTCAATGAACGCGTTCAGGCACAACACAGCCGGACTATGTGATAAAAAAACGCTCCAGGGTCCGGTTAAAACAGACCAAACTGCGCAGGTGTGAAAGCAACCTAAGTCCCGTTGTTTAAGTCAGCTGCTTGTTTTTCTGTATTATGCATTCAGGTCTGTTCTTCTTTGTTTCTTTTTTCTAACCTGATCAGTCCAGCTGTTTGTAACTGGGTCCACTTCTTTCTGCGATCAATTCCAACAGGATTTAGTGTAGAGGTGTTGAAATTAATCAAGTAATTGATGCATCGAATCGTGGACATGGATGATGCTGCATCGATAATCAGCCGGCTCATAATCGATTATTTCTGTTTATAATGTAATGTAGGCCTAACAACATTTCTGTTTACATGTTCTGTTTTGCACATTCAGGAAGTGCCATGTCCTCAGTGCTGTATAGTTTTATGTATCCAATGTATTTAGTATTAGAGCACTGCAGAATGTTTGGTTTATGAAGCTTGAAAAGCTATGAATTAAATCTCCTACATGGCTTTAATAGAAACATGGATTTGACGCATCTTGATGCATCGAGATATCGAATCGAAGACATGAGAATCGAATCCAAAGATCAGTGAAGATTCACACCTCTATATTTAGTGATATACTGTCGAGAGACGAACGTCCTCTGTTTGTCACACCGTGTACCAGAGAAAAACGCACAACAGCCTGTCGTCTGAATTTCACAGCACTCTTCAAATTAAATGTCAATCTGCTCTTCACAATAACAGACTTAAAAGAAACTCGGCCAATCGGAGGCGGCTGAGAGGAAGTCGGCTTCTTCTCATTGGCGCAGCCTGCTCGGGTTTGCATGGCGACGACACCTTGGGCTGATTCTAGACCCCGACTACACCACCAATGAGAGATGCGGAGCTCCACTCTGCATCGTGGGCTGGGCAGATTACTGTACGGAGTGATGCGCGTTTAACTTTAAAGAGACAAAAATGGCAACTGAAGAGGTCAAGAGATGAAGGGGAAATATATACGCCGAAGCAGGGTTTCATCTTCTGTCCTCGCTGCTGCCTCGAGCAACACACACCGAATATATCTTTGAGGCTGCAGAACAATCTTTATCAACCTGTTTTTTTAAAAAAAGGTCAAAATAATTAATCTTCTACTGAAAGCTTTTATGATTTATAGAGATGTGCGGCACGGAAAATCTTCACAACCCCTTCCTACAGTTTTAGTGATTGCCTAAGATAAAAAAAAATAATAATCACGTGTCTGTGTGTGTGCGTGAAAGGGGAACACTCATGTATGTATGTATTTTGTGTGTGTGTGTGTGTGTGTGTGTGTGTGTGTGTGTGTGTGTGTGTGTGTATACATTCATAACCCTCGAATCTAATAAAGACAAAGAAACTGGTGATATGAAATCACGAGAAAACCTTCAATCACATCCCCTGAAACTGTGCACACGGACTCCCATGTGCAGGAGTGCATGACCAGTAGTAAAACCACTGTTATTGTGTGTGTGTGTGTGTGTGTGTGTGTGTGTGTGTGTGTGTGTGTGTGTGTGTGTGTGTGTGTGTGTGTGTGTGTGTTTGTGTGTGTGTATCCCTCTGCCATGCACATTCCCAGCACATGGCAACAGAAGCTAAATATAGCCCCAGCAGCAGCCCGGCCTCACAGCGGGATCATGCTTGCTCTTGCTAACGTAGGATCCCTCCCTGCCGCTGTCCCTGTTTCTCTGTTTCCTACAAACATGGGTTCCCCTCGCACATCTCTCTTCCTTCTTTTTTTTTCCCCTCTCTCTTCTTACTCTCTCTTTCTCCCTTTTCCCTACATCATTCTCCCTCTCTGCAGATACTGTCGTTTAGACTCCATGCATTTTACCCCCTGGATTTCAGTTACAGCTATTCTGCAACCTGATTAAAAAAAAATCTGGTTGTAGCTGAAAACAACCAGATTAGGGCTGCAACTAACGATTATTTTCATTGTTGTGATTGCGATTAATCTGTAGATTATTTTCTGGATAAATAGAGGAGTTGAGAAAATGAGAAAATTGTGAAAAATGTTTCCCAAAAGCCCAAGATGATGTCCTCAAATGTCTTTTTCTGTCCCCAACTCCAAGATATTCAGTAGGGGTGCACGATTCAGAAAATGTCACGATTCGATATTGATTTTTAGGCTCAAGATTCGATTCAAAAATCGATTTTCAATTCAAAAACGATTCTCAATAAAAAATAAAAATAAAAAAACGATTCACAGTATGTAAATGTAGTTACTTTTCCCATGAGATCTCCGTGGCCACACAATAAACAAAAACATTTAAATAAAAAAAATATATGAATAGATTTATGGAATTCTATGAATCGATTTTGAATCGGTAGAGCTTGAATCGCGATTCAAATGTGAATCGATTTTTTTGCACACCCTTAATATTCAGTTTAGTGTCACAGAGGAGAGAGGAAAATAGATTTTTTACCTTTTTTTTCAACCACTTAATGGATTATCAAAATAATTGGAGATTAATTTAATATTTGACAACTAATCGATTAATCTTTGCAGCTCTAAACCAGATCACTTTAACCGCTGCCTCATTTGGTTAATTAGTTAGTGTCATTGTGTGATTTTGGTGTTTTAAAAAAGGGTTAGGAACTAACTAACTAACTAACTAACTAACTAACTAACTAACTAACTAACTGATGGAGGCAGCTGTAGAGCAGCAACTCCCGTGTTCTGCGAGGTAAAATCACTGTTTTTGTCAAAAGGAGTCTGGAGGCTTTGAAGAGAGCAGAGATAACGGATTCAGTTCCCCGTCGTAAAGGGCTGTCTGACAGCGAGGTGAAGCGCTGAAAATATTCTAAATATAGCGTCTACTTAACCTGATAGAGATGTTTTTAGGGGTCTGAGTAAAAAGGAGGTTGATTCCGAGATGAAACCAAGACATTCAAAAAGTGGACCAAGAACGATCTCGACAATCATTTCCTTTCATTTGTTTTTTTCAAATTCGGCAAAATTCGGCAAAATGTGGCGAACCTAGGGGTTATTACCTGATGTGTACCTACTGTGTTGCTCCCTGGGACATGTTTTCATGCTAATCGAATGAGTTTGGAGCTTTGACGAGGCTACCGCGGACCGCTGGTTAGCTTACGATGCTAGTATTTGGGGCATGGGGACACTCAAATTAAATCATTATCTAATACCACTAAAAAGGCTCGAAATATCATTTCATCAGATCGTTCATGTTTACTTGCAGGAGCCATCTTGGAAACTAGTCGAAGGCCGTGCAACGTGGAATCCCCACAGACAGTCTGGGAATCTCAGACTCATTTTCACGGCGCACGTTTTTCGACTAGTCATGACTGGTTTCCAAGATGGCTCCCGGAAGTATACATGAACGCGACTGTTTTTATAAACTATCTGTACACTTACAATGTTGTCAATGCTTCGGTTCACATCTAGGGACCATCATTATGCTAACGTTATGGTGTGGTGATATTTCAAGCCTTTTTAGTGGCATTAGAGAACGATTTAATTTGAGTGTCCCAATGCCCCAAATACTAGCATCGTAAGCTAACCAGCGGTCCGCGGTAGCCTCGTCAAAGCTCCAAACTCATTCGATTAGCATGAAAACATGTCCCAGAGAGTGACAGAGTGGGTACACATCAGGTAATAACCCCTAGGTTAGGGTCCTACTTTAAACAATCTAAGCGCACGGCCTGAAGCGCATGGTGCAGGTGCGTTTAGGGCGTGTCCAAATCCATTTTTTACACACACACACACACACACACACACACACACACACACACACACACACACACACACACACACACTTATAAAGAGTCAGCAGGGTTGGATCGGACTGATCCTAGCGTGACAGTAATGGACCGCTGGGAGCATGTGGTATAATCCTGGCTTGATTTGGCACACTGCCTAGCGAGGTATTACATAGCTCCCAGGCTGCATTAGTCCCACTGTTCACATGCTTGCACACATTACTGCGGCGCTGCCCGGGAGGTGAGAGCGGGATGAAAGTGGTGATGGGAGGTCAGCGCGGACACGGAGCTCTCCAGCTGTGAGAGGAACACATCCACGGCGGATGTGACGATGGGTCTTAGGGCTGTGCAATTAGTCCAATTTTGAGTTTGGCTCCTAACGTTCACAAAAAAACAATGTAATCGAGAAAAAACACGATAATTTTGCACATTACGTTTAGTAAACTCTTATTTTGTCTTGTGTTCTGAATGATACGGATTTATGACACATTTATTTTGATCTGACTTCTTTTCTTTATTTGTATTTTATTTATTACTTGTTTGTGAAAGTGAACTTCAACAGTTGATGTTACTTTGTGTTTATTACTTAATACTATTTAAACATTTGAATTGTTTTTTTTTTTTTTACATTATTCATTTTAATATACTCGACTCCACATACTCTATCGAATAAACAATACTTCACCCAGGAGACCAGGTTTCGTGATTCTTCTGACTTTAGTCACGTCACCTGCCTAACTGGTAGTGAAGTTACGTTTGAAGTAACGTCTGATTTTGACATGAAACAAGATCTATTTCCAAAGTAAACTATGTAGCTTTGGTGCCTAAACATGACCCAACCGTGACAGTTTCACAACGTTAAAAACATGTTTAAAACCGCGACTGTTACATTCAAAACCTCAATCGACATTCTCTGGTTACTAGGGATCGACCGATTTCTTTAGTGCCGATACCGATCAGCCTTAGCCGATGACCGATACGGGCTGCCGATTTACTTGAGCCGATATTTGGAGCCGATGCTGCTTTTGCTCCCTCAATTTACATCATAAAAATGTAAACCCTGCCACACTGGATTTGTTTTTCGGAATCTGCTCTGCCATTTCTTTATAAAAAATAATAAAACAAAAACACAGATCAGTGTCACTTCTGCAATCATCTTACATTCATATCACCCAAATTATGTGTGCGATGTGCATCATATGGATGGGTGCGCTGCATATGGTTGACTGGCTTTCATCACTATCTACAAAACAGCCTTGATGATGTATTGCTTGCTGACATATTATAAGACCGATATAATTAGGTCATCACAAAATGTCCTTTGTCAACACATTTAAATAATTTAAGAAAACAATAAACCTGAAAAGTAGCCATTGAAATAAAGTGCTTGATTTGTAATTTGGGACTGCCATGGTGCTGGAAGCCTGCCGGACGCCTGTCTGTAAATAATGCCGGAAAAATCGCTGATGCCGATACACGTAAAAACGCAAACATCGGCCCGATATATCGGCCGGCCGATTAAATCGGTCTATCACTACTGGTTACAACCTATATCGTTGCAAGGGTTGGGTATCGTTTGGGTTTTAAATAAATAATAAAGCGAACCGATACTTTTTAAAAAGTTTTTTTTTTTTTTTTTTTTTTTTTTTTTTTTAAAAGAACACAAAACGACGTTAAAAAGGTACCAGTGTTTGGGAATTTCTCCCGTCTAGCGTTGAGATCATATATCGCAATCAACTCTCTCTCACCACGCAGTTCAAAGTACGTATTACAGCTACGGTAGCCTTCACGCTTCAAAAAGCCGGTCTCTTGCTCTTTTCAATCTCCTTTTTCTGGGCGAAGAAGAAGAAGAAGAAGAAGAAGACTCCTGTTCCTGAAATGTGGTCCTCCATGTTTCCGTCTTCAAACTTGCCCGGGCCGGGAAGCTACGATACCCGTTAGCAGCACCTGTGAGTTTATCATGTGACAGAGAAAACGTGAAAGGCGGAGCAGTGTGTCCTGTATGACACACACACACACACACACACACACACACACACACACACACACACACACACACACACACACACACACACACACACACACACACACACACACACACACACACACACACACACACACACACACACAGTACCGGCTAACGTATTTCAAGACGGAGCATGACTATGGAGCGTCTACCCCAGTTCATGCAAACGCAAATGTAAAACTTCCAGCCAATAGGAATACTTGGAATTGATGGTGGAGGTAAATATTCATGAAAAAGGACACGTTGGTGAACGGGCAACACAGATTTTGATTATCAACAACTAAACACATTACACACTGGACCTTTAAAGAACGGCTTGTTTATCATTAAGGCCATATGGACAAAATGTAATTATTTATTAATAATGTAATTACAAAACTTATTTTACCATCAAGTTGCTATTGTTAAATGACAAAAACAACCACCAGATGGGAAGAGGGTATTTTAAAATAACTTGTAACCTTAACGGTTTCAAGTGAAGGCACCGTTGTTCACTTGAACACACTGTGTTGTTTTTCCGACAGCGGCACCGGCAGACGGTTACGTCCCGCTGTTGGAAGCCTCTCCAGTGAAATACAGACACGCTTTACACCGTTTAGCGGTCAGCATTTTAACCGTGTTTAATCCAGCTGCTAGCTAATGGTAGGCTAACGGTAGGCTAACGTTACCTGCGGCCAAGTGTAGTGTTAACTAGCGTCACGTGCAGCGATGCTTCTGTTGCCTCTAACGTCCGTTTCGGAGCATCAGAGAGCAGCGCAGGCATTTAAGTGGCACCAAAATGAGGCACCGAAATCCACGTTGCTATTCGGTCCGGTAGATACCGGTCGTTTAGACACCGTTGTCGTTGAAATTTTTAGCCAATCCATGAAGCGAATCGCTTAATAGGTGACACATTTGACATGCAAGTGGGGGAAAAAGTCACCACAGTTCAAAATTTGGCACCAATCTATTTGGTAGATGACCTGCCGTTGGCACTAGAGGAAACGTTTGGGGATCACTAAAATCATTAGGATTAAATCAGCTGGGAACCATGAAAGTCTGTAGAAAAATTCGTAGCAATCCATCCATTAGTTGTTGAGATATTTCAGTGTGGAACAAAGCAGTGGACCAGGCAACTTTAGGTAGAATGAAGGAATATTTTAAACAAACATCAACATGTCTGTCGGCTCCATTTGACCCTCAGCCATAACGTTTACTGCACTCAGACTAAAGCCATCTGGAGTCTCAAGTTTCTATTTGGAAACCATGGAAATAACGTGATAAAAAGACATAAGTTATATACATTTTAGACATATTGTGCAAATATGTCAGACCTAAAACAAAAGACTAAAAACATCTCGATCCAAACGCTTGTGGAATTCACTGTGAATCACTGCTGCACTCGTACATAGTTCACCTCGTACTCCGAGACCACATCTCTCAATATCGTGCTTCAAGTCTTTTGATACTGTATACCATCTATTTCCAGTGGTTTCCTTCAGTTTGTGGAAGACTAAGTTGTGCGTATTTGGCGAGAGGTTTACACGTCCTTCCTCACAAAAGTGACAATTAAAAAAATAAAAAAAGCAATTTCCCCTTAATTTGTGTCTCCTTGAGGGATATTGCGTCTCTTTTTGTGTCTCTTTTAGGTCTCTTTGGGGTTGTTTTGTGTCCCTCTGTTGTAGTTTTGCGTCTCTTTTTCACATCATTTTGCACGTTATCAACATATCGGTGTCTTAAACGTTGGAAAAGCTAGACCAGATAATAAATAAATAACACTCAAAATCCTTAAAAGACTAACTTTAAAGAAGTCTGACTACATCATTAGATCTGAGAAAAGTCTTATTATATTTCATTCATTTAGCTAAGGTGCTGCCCAAAAACGGCTTGTGTGCTGCACCTAAACCTTATAATGGCGGCGAAAGCCCTGATTTTCATGTGACTTTCGTTAGATTGTGTGGAGGACTTGTCCTCTTGGCCGTGTGCTCTTATTAAGGAGCGAGAGGAGCCGGCTTCTCACCTCCGAGCTCAGGGGGAATGAAGTCGTCTTGCAAAATGCAGCATTACATGCAGTGTATCTGCTTAAATACGCACAGAGGGCCTCATTAAAAGGTAGAGCTAGTTGAGTGCTTCATACATCATGCTCTGCTGCACCAATTCTTCCAAGAACCTGACATGAATTGTTCTGTCTTTTAATCAATTTTTGTCTAGTCTTGGTCAAACACATGTTGTTGCTCCCATTTTTTTATTTTAAAGTGATTATTATACTTTATATATAGATTATTTATATCATAAGCCCTCTAAAACACATGATGAAATGGGTCATTTGCTCCCTACCCTCTAATCAGTCCCTCCAGAAAAAAGCGATTATGCGATCGCATAATTCAACGCATTTTTTCACTTTCGCTGCATAAATTGCCGATTTCCGCGCAAAATATGCGGGGCTTGCATGATTTCATAATCCCCGCATTTTCGTTGCAAAAAAGTTGAAAAATGTTGCGTTTACTTCACACAAGAGCAGCCACTTTGCCCTGTTGCCATGGGAACGTTATGAACTGACGTAATTACGCGACATGAACATCATCGAAAAGCACGGTGTTCAATTTTTTTTCCTTCGTTTTTGCAAGTTCCCCCAATTTCATCGCATAAAATTGCATAAATTTCCCGCATATTCCATCGCATTTTTTAAGAAAAAGTGCCGCATAATCAAGGATTTTTGCCCCGCAACAATCACAAAAACCCCCCGCATTTTTCTGGAAGGACTGTCTAATACGATCCACAGGAGTGCTTCCTAAATTAGCGTCCCTAGCGTTGGCCGGAAATATAACCTCATATCTAAACCAGAGAACGTCTGTTTTAAGCGTACAAGTCACGGTTTTGAACACGTCTTTAACGTTGTGAAACGTTGCAGTTTGGTTACGTTTGGGTACCAAAACTACTAAGCTACAGTGCGTAGTTTCTGTCTCCACCATGAGGAATTCTAAGCAATGACGCAACAACACTGTCTGTAAGTCCACATGATACAAGCCTTCAGTGATCACGCAACACTCCTCCTCCACGTAGCCGAGGAGGACACGGAGGATTAAAAAAGCATGACTCGTCAGAAGAGGTCATTATCTTCACTCCAGTTTCTGCGCGGGAAAGTCACCCGACGCCACAATCTTCTGAACATAGTCGTACTGAGAGATCCAGAGAGAGCTGTGTGGAGCTGATAGTCTTAATTAGCTTTGGAGCAACTCATTTGGCAACGGGTTGAATGTTACGGACGTTCATTTATATCAAAAAGTTACGCACTTAAGCTTTAAGTTTAGAAAAAGATGGTGGTTTTGGCTAAAATCAGACTTCACTTCACTTCCTGAAGGTTGCGCACGTGACGCTGAACGTTACGCTCAAGAAGTTATAAAAACTGGCCACAGTCGCAGCTTAGCTGAGTTTAGGCACAAAAAGTATTTCGTTTTTAGTGTTTAGGAAAAGATCGTGTTACTTAACATCCCGAATGTTACGCTGAACGAGACGCTCGTAAAAGTAAAAAAAAAAAACTGTCCAGTTACTTTTATTTTTAAACAGGACATCCCGGGTTAAAGGCCTGTGTTTTGGTTGACCCATCCACCACCACAACCTCCTTAAAAACGTAAATTTAGGTTGTAATTGCTGCTTGAACAAAGGGGAGGACAGTCTAATTATTTTAGTGTCTGCCTGTATATTCAACTGTACGAGACCGAGGCTCGTCAATTCGTTTGTCTGTCAGACGGGGAAAAACTTCAGGTTGCCAACTTTCCATGGCAAGATAACAGATCTGTCAAATTCAGACGCTATACTGCAGATAAACAACAGCTATTTTTCAAGTTTGCACAGAGTTCAAATTTAAATGAAAAGTGTGAGGATAGACAGAGGTTTTTTGCTCTTTTATTTTGAATAATAATAATAATAATAATAATAATAGTATCATATGGTCCTGCAACTAACGACCATTGTTGATTAATCTGTTGATTATTTTCTCCATTAATGGATTAGTTGTTTGGTTTATAACATGTCAGAAAATTGTTAAAAATGAGGATCAGTCAGGGGTGGATCTACAGGGGTGGCATAGGGTGGCAGATGCCACCCTAACAGAAAGCCTTGCCACCCCTGCTGCCACCCCAGTTGGCACCAACGAATTAAAAGTTATGGCCAATTTGACCATTTACGAGCACGAATCTCCAATGTCCGACTGCAGTCAGTCAAAAACTGTTTGCTTCCACCTTTCACACATCTGCCACTCATCACCTGTGTCTTACCTTAATGCCTTTCCTGTGATAATGCGCCTTACTTCTATCATACATCTATCTCCTGTTAAGTGAGATCACATTGTATGGTCGCCTCAAATGCAGGACATTGATTGCATGAGATGAAGTTTGTCTGTATGAGTTTATAAATGGCAGCCTCTGCCCTTTTGTAGTGTGTATATACTATTTCTCATCAAACTGTGATAACTGTCTGTCATACAGTACAGTAACAAAAAAGTGTGAAATAACTGAAAACATGTCTTGTATTTTAGATTCTTCAAAGTAGCCACCCTTTGCTTTTTTTGATAACTCTGCAAACCCTTGGTGTTCTCTCAATGAGCTTCATGAGGTAGTCACCTGAAATGGTTTTACCTTCACAGGTGTGCTTTGTCAGGGTTAATTAGTGGAAGTTTTTCCCTTAATAAAAAAAGCAAAGGATGGCTACTTTGAAGAATCTAAAATATAAGACATGTTTTCAGTTATTTCACACTTTTTTGTTAAGTACATAATTCCATGTGTTCATTCATAGTTTTGATGCCTTCAGTGAGAATCTACAATGTAAATAGTCATGAAAATAAAAAAGGGAACGCATTGAATGAGAAGGTGTGTCCAAACTTTTGGCCTGTACTGTATGTTGCCACTCCTCAAAAATTCCTGCCCCCCTCTCGCCACCCCATAAATATTTTTCTAGATCCGCCCCATGGGATCAGTGTTTCCCAAAAGCCCAAGATGACATCCTCAAATTTCTCGTTTTGTCCACAACTCAAAAGATATTCAGTTTATGGTCACCGAGGAGAGAAGAAACTAAAACATTTAAAAGAAGCTTTTCATAAAAATTGGCTCAAACCGCTGATTAATTCCACAGATGACAACTAATCGATTCATCTTTGCAGCTTTACTGCGATACAGAATTTTAATTTCATGAGGCCGACACAGAGGATGAGTCATAACTCCGTCAGGGTCAAATCTGAACAAACACATGAGAAACATACGGTATTTTTAGATTCAGACTTGCACCGCTCGAGGACATCATCCTCTCTGGTGTCCGTTAAGAAAGGTCCAAACATCCGCCCAGATTTCATTGACAAAAGACGATTCTTAGAACTGCAGAATGATCCTGTTTTTAAGTTTTCTTCGGTGCCAAAGCAACCCTGTGATAGTTGTCTGTACATCCATGGATACACTGCAAACAGGAGCTGCTAATGGCTAATTCGGCATACTTTTACTAGTGCCAATTTGCAATAAATGTAAACAAATATAGGCTTAAAACGGGGCTCCGGTTGTAGCTAACAGCAGATGTAAACAAGACATTTGAGGACGACATCTTGAGCTTTGGGAATCTACATTTTTCACCATTTTCTGACATTTTATAGACCGAACAACTAATCCACTAATCGAGAAAATAATAGATTATTCGACGATAAAAATAATTGTCAGTTGCAGTACTTAAGCTGTGTTGGTCGGTTTGTCAGTCCCTCCAGAAAAACGCGGTTATGCGATCTCATAATTCAACGCATAATCAGCCAAAGTCTGACAATCCCAATTTTGCAGCAATAAAACTGAAGTGAGATGAACAAACAGAGAAATGTATCTTTTTAGATAAAAAAAAAAAAGATGTTGACAAGTTTCCCTTTCATCATTTGAAACTGGGAAAAACTTGAAGTTGGAAAAAGGACATTATTATTGCAAGAATATATAAGAATATTGCAATTTAGACATAAGTAACGTGATGATATCGTATCGTGAGGCTCTTGGTGATTCCCACCCTTAGTGCAGTGTGTGTGTGTGTGTGTGTGTGTGTGTATATATATATATATATATATATATATATATATATATAAAAAGGACAATAAAAGCAATCATGGATTTTTAATAACGAGCTACCACAATGACTGAATCAAGAATCAACAGACACAAGGCTTCCTATCATGAACAAAACATATCTCATGACTACATATGTAGTACCTGCGTGCACACAGCGGAGGATCTCGTGCATGTGCCACTTGTGAGCAGAGCTCAGCACAATCCCACCGTTGTATACGACGGAGTCCCCGGGCAACGAGGTCCTAATGGCACAGCTGACTCCTTGACCAGGAATGTCAAAGTCTGTGGAGGCCTCGCAACGTTAAAATAGCCAGCGTGTCCTGTCAGCACAGCCTCTCACAGCGCACACATGAGCACCTAACAGCTGCCAAATTTACCAAACTACTGAGTGTCGGGGAGCCCGGAGAAAGGCTCGGGGGAGAAAATGAGAAAGACAAGAACAGGAGATCGGCACAAGGGGAGGAGGGAGGAGGGCTGTGCAGTTAAGAATATTTTAATTGTGATTTTGATTCCATTTCCTAACGATCACAAAAACAATGTCATTGAGAAAAACGATTATTCTGCAAGTAAATTCTCATCTTATCTTACGTACTGAATGACACATGCTATTTCGCCCCTCCCGAAGGCTTAACTCACTTAGCCAACATCTAAATATATTATTTATTTTAAGGGGAACTCTAAAAATTCAAACAGGGAAAAACATGAAGGGAAATTTCACAGTTCAACTCGTTTTTGCTGTCGATTTGTTGAACTATTTAGCTGATTTTTCAACTTCAGTAAATGCAACATCTTTCCCAAAGTCAATGAGTAATGGTGTTTAGTACCCTGTGTTGATATATTATTTTCTTGAGGTTGAATTAATCTGTAGCTACACGTAGGGCTGTGCAATTAACCGAATTTTGATGGCGATTTCGGCTCCTTGAGATCTCAAAAACACATTATGTTTTCCAAGTAAACTTTTGTCTTGTCTTCTGAATGACACGGATTTATGACATAAATGTATTTTTTTCAAATATTTCTTTGGGATTTTTCATTTTTTTTTTTCCACTTGTTTTCAAAACATTGTGAAAGTGCACTTTTTAAAATGTATTTTAAGGGGAATTCAAAAAGTTAAAAACGGGAAAAGTAATAAGGAAAATATCACAGTTCAACGTCTTTTCACGGTTGATTTGTTTACCCGTTTCACTGTATTGTTAAGTTCAATAAATGGAAAATCTTTCCTGAAAGTCAATAAGTAATCGAGATTCCAATATTGTCCAAAATCATTTCCATAAATCGAGCAGCTGTAGTACAAAGGGTCCGGGCAGAAGGAGGACAAGAACAGGAGATCAGCACGATGGGAGGAAGAAAATCAAATTTCCCCGACGTCTCGGCATCTCTTTTCTTTATCCCTCCTTTTCTGTTCCTCGCCATCGTCAGAGCACCGAGATCGTTACGGATGAAGAGCGACCACGACTAACCGGCACATCGCTTTGATTTTTCACCGAAATCAAGAACAAGCTCTTGTTGTGTCGAGCGGTTTCCTGCAGACAGACTTTATTATCTCTAAAAGACAGCTGCTGCGTCACGCCAAACTGTCTCTGTGTGTGTGTGTGTGCGTGTGTGTGTGGGCTTGTTTAACTATATTCGTGGGGTCCAAAAAAACGTGAGTCCAGTATACTTGTGGGGTCCCGACAGCTTTGTGGGGCCAAAATGCTGGACCCCACAAGTTTAAAGGGCTGTTTGAGGGTTAAGACTTGGTGGGGTCACAAACCTGTGTGTGTGTGTGTGTGTGTGTGTGTGTGTGTGTGTGTGTGTGTGTGTGTGTGTCTCTCGACAGCAACTGTGAAGCATATGCTCCTCACACTCTGCGGGAACTCGAGCGACTATTTGAAAATAGAAATCCTATTTAAGCTGCAACAAACGAACGATCTGCAGATTATTTCCTCGATTTATAAAAAGGAAATCTTTCTTCTACAAACTCTTAGTATATTGTGGATAATGCCAGTTATGTTATGTTTTATTCAATCATCTCTGTCCAAAACTAGACATGCAAAGATTAATCACAAACTATTTTATATTTTATATATCTTATAATGACAAAACAAAGTAAAACTTGTGTGATGTCAGCTTGTTAAATATGAATATTGTTCCAGTGTCTTCTCTCCTCTGGGACAGGAAACTGAATATCTTTGAGTTGGGGACAAAACAAGACATTTGGGACGTCAGGTTGGGCTTTTTGGGAAACTCTGATCCACATTTTTCCCCATTTTCTGACATTTTAGAGACCAAACTAATCTATTAATCCACAAAATAGTTAACAGATTAAGCGACTCAATCAATTTCTTTTGTCCTCGGGTCACATTTGACCCATTTTGGGGTTTTCTTTAACAAAATTGTCAACAGAACAAATAACGTGGACGGTTTCATGCCACGCTCTTCCCAATGAAATAAAGGATCAGTTCACTACCTTCCTTGAATTTGGGTGTTTAATTCAATTTTTATAGGATTTGAAAAAAGTTTGCAAAAATAGAACATTGAAAAAAGTGACAAAACTTGGAAAAAAAGTGACAAAAATGTTGACAAAAGTGACAAAAACATCGGGAAAAGCGACAGAAGTGTTGAAAAAGACGACTATAAAGTAATAATTTTAACCCAGGAAAACAAAATGTTGCATCATGGTCGACAGAAAGACAACACAAGGGTTAAAGTTATCGTTGACATTAATGATCCAATAATATAACGACACTGATCGAGGCTACTCAGCATGATAAGCACTTTTACTTTTGATATTTTAAGTACATAGTGGTGCTTATCAGTGGTGGAACGTAAATAAGTACATCTACTCAAATACTGCATTTATCTGACATTAGTTCCTTTGCAGATTAAGACAAGATATACAGTATCCCACAAAAGTGAGTACACCCCTCACATTTTAGTAAATATGTAATTATATCTTTTAATGGGACAACACTGAATAAATGACACGTTGCTACAATGTAAAGTATTAAGTGTCCAGCTTGTATAACAGTGTAAATGTGCTGTACCCTCAAAATAACTCAACACACAGCCATTAATGTCTAAACCGCTGGCAACTAAAGTCAGTCCACCCCTATGTTAAATTCCCATAGAGGCAGGCAGATGTTTATTTTAAAGGACAGTTATTTCATGGATCAGGATACTATGCATCCTGATAAAGTTCCCCTGGCCTTTGGAATTAAAATAGCCCCCCCACATCATCACATACCCTTCACCATACCCCCACATCATCACATACCCTTCACCATACCCCCCACATCATCACATACCCTTCACCATACCCCCCACATCATCACATACCCTTCACCATACCTAGAGATTGGCCCATGGAGTACTTTGCATAAAATCATCTCTCAGTGCAAATCAAACCAGCTATTAGGCTAACTGACATAAGACCATGCCAAGCTCTAGGTATGGTGAAGGGGATGTGATGATGTGGGTGGCGGGGGGACTTTTTCTTGTGTCCGAGTATATTATATATGCACATATACGTATATGTGGTTTTATGATGAAAGTAGAACACATAGCACAATCGGATCTCGAAAAAAATGTAAAAACATTTTGGGGTGACCTCTAGCCCACCCAGTAAGAGCGTGCGCCCCATGTTGGCTGAGTCCTTTGCAGCTGCCCGGGTTCAAATCTGACCTGCTGCCCTTTGCTGCGTGTCATCCCCCATCTCGCTACCACCTTTCCTGTCTATCCACTGTCACTATGTAATAAAGGGAAAAGCCCCCAAAAAACACTTTAAAAAAAAATATAAAAAGATAAAAGGAAAAAAGTAGCAACTATTTTGATAGTTGATGCCTCGTTTCTGTCATTTTTCTAAGGAAGAATGTATATTATTGCCGATTAATCTTCTGATTATTTTGTGGATTAATAGATTAGTTGTTTGGTCTCTAAAATGTCAGAAAATGGGGAAAAATGTGGATCAGAGTTTCCCAAAAAGCCCAACCTGACATCCTCAAATGTCTTGTTTTGTCCACAACTCAAAAGATATTCAGGTTACTGTCCCAGAGGAGAGAAGACACTAGAACAATATTCACATTTAACAAGCTGGAATCAGAGACATTTTTACTTGATTCTCAAAATAGTTGACGATTAATTTAATAGTTAACTAATCAATCAATCAATCAATCAATCAATCAATCGTTGCAGCTCTACACGAATGACAGGACATTTTGGGCTCCATCTTCTGAAATGTAAATATTTCCTTGCTTTGGGTGATTGTTAACTGAATATCTTTCGGTTTGAACAGCTTGTCGGAAGAGATTAGACATTTGGGCGCCTGGTTAGCTCACCTGGTGGAGCGTGCGCCCATGTATAAAGGTTTACTCCTCGACGCGGTGGCCGTGGGTTCGACTCCGACCTGGGGCCCTTTGCTGCATGTCATTCCCTTTCTCTCTCCCCTTTCAAATCTAAGCTGTCCTATACAAATAAAAGGCCTAAAATGCCCAAATAAATTAGACATTTTCACGGTTTTCTTGCATTTTATAGATTAATCGAACGGATTAATCGATTTATGAAGATAATCGTGTGTCGCATCCTTAAACCGATTCCATATGTGGTTGAAGCGTTATGTAAATCCTCACACTGACCTCTTCAGTGAAAGCACAATAATCCTGGTGTGGATTTGACGCAACTTTAGGCCAACACTAGGAGAAAAAATAAGTCTCATTAATCTACATCCTTGACGTTCAGCTTCCGGGATTGCTGCCGTGCAGCAGCAGCAGGAAATCCCGCCGGATGCATTTGTGCGTTTTGAATTATACATTTGGTGGATTAATGGATTAACTGCTCCTCAGATCTCTGCAGGGTAAATCCAGACAGCTAGCTAGACTATCTGTCCAATCGCACGACTATGATGCTTTTTCACAGCAGACATGTTGACTTGTCATAGTAGGAAAAGAACAGCTGACATTGATAACCTTAACGATGGCTCAGTTCCATCAAGTGTCCCAGTAAGATATTTCAGTGAGTCAGCATGCACAATACCAGGACCTCTCCTAAGTGGAATGCAGCCATCAGTAATGGTTTAATACCAGGGTCTCTCCTGAGTGGAATGCAGCCATCATTAATGGTTTAATACCAGGGTCTCTCCTGAGTGGAATGCAGCCATCAGTAATGGTTTAATACCAGGGTCTCTCCTAAGTGGAATGCAGCCATCATTAATGGTTTAATACCAGGGTCTCTCCTAAGTGGAATGCAGCCATCAGTAATGGTTTAATACCAGGACCTCTCCTAAGTGGAATGCAGCCATCATTAATGGTTTAATACCAGGGTCTCTCCTAAGTGGAATGCAGCCATCAGTAATGGTTTAATACCAGGACCTCTCCTAAGTGGAATGCAGCCATCAGTAATGGTTTAATACCAGGGTCTCTCCTAAGTGGAATGCAGCCATCAGTAATGGTTTAATACCAGGACCTCTCCTAAGTGGAATGCAGCCATCAGTAATGGTTTAATACCAGGGTCTCTCCTAAGTGGAATGCAGCCATCATTAATGGTTTAATACCAGGACCTCTCCTAAGTGGAATGCAGCCATCAGTAATGGTTTAATACCAGGGTCTCTCCTAAGTGGAATGCAGCCATGGTTATATTTGCAATATTAGTAATGGTTCTGAATACACCTGTGCAAAAAAGGTTTGGCAGAGGCTCTGTGTGGAGTTTAGCACCGCCCAGGACGATCCTGATTGGTTTAACCCTTGTGTCGACCATGCACCTTTATGTATATCTTGGTAAAAAAAAATATATAAAAAAAATGTTTTTCCAACATTTTGGTCGCCTTTTGACACTTTTGTGACTTTTATCCAAGTTTATTTGTCACTACTTCCGATGTTTTTTGATGCTGCGTTTTTCCCCCACGTTTAAGGAGCTTTTCCCGACATTTGTCCCTTTTTCAACGTTCTTTTATAAAAAAAAATTGTTTTTAAACGCTATAAAATTAAATAGAACACACATTCAATGCTAGTAGTGAACTGATCTTTATTTTACTCGTGAAGAGCGTTGTGGGGAACCGTCCACGTTACCATTCGTTTTGAAAATTTGGTTGAAAGAAACCCAAATTTATGATATAGAAACTTTTTTTAAAAATTGGGTCAAACCTGACCCGAGAACAAAAGGAGGGTTAAAGAAATGCCATTAAACCAGAACACTTTTTCCTCCCACACCCGAATGCTGTGTGGAGTAGCCAGACCTTCCTCCAGCGCGCTGTGGAGGAGGGTCTTTCAAAGTGAAACTAGTGAATCACGCAAGTTTAGGTCAACACTAGAAAGGGAAAAAAATGCAAAACACAAAAACACAGAAGTGACAACACAAACTAATGCAGATTGCTGGGGAACTATTTTGATAATGTATTAATCATTTGAGTAATTTATCAAGTAAAAACAGCTTTTTAAGCTTCTAAAATGTGAGGTTTTGCTGGTTTTCTCTGTTTAAAAATCAATATAAACTGATTTTGTTTTGTTATTCAGTCCTTCCAGAAAAAAACGTAGGTTTTTTGTGGTTGTTGTGGTCAAAAATCCTTGATTACGCGGCACGTTTCCTAAAAAATTGTGATAGAATATGCGGGATATTTATGCAATTTTATGCGATGAAATTGCTGGAACAAAAAAAAATTTTTTGGGAAAAAGAGAAAAACACCCTGATTTTAGATGATGTTCACGTCACGTAATTACATCACTTTGTAACATTCCCACGGCAACAGGGGAAAATGGCTGCTCCTCTGTGAAGTAAACGCAACATTTTTCAACTTGCTAAGATATGTGACTTTTTTGCAACAACAATGCGGGGATTATGAAATCATGCAAGCCCCGCATATTTTGCGCGGATCTCTGCAAATTATGCGGCAAAAGTGCGGCTTATTTAGAAAAATGCCGCCACCGCATAAATACGCAGACTTTGGCTGATTATGCGTTGAATTATGCGATTGCATAATGGTATTTTTCTGGAGGGACTGGTTATTAAGACTGCTGGATGGAAGAAAATGCAAATTAAGTGACTTCAGAAAACTACGGCAGACATTCTCACTTTTTCAGACATTTTATAGTGTAAAGGATTCATCAATTAATCAAGAAAATAATCATATTTCATTGGCTGCTTCCTGTTTACATTCAGTAAATTAGGCCGCAGAACAAATAGATCATCTTTAAGTACACATACAGGGATTTAAAAATATACAGTCACAACATCAGGTATTGCATTAGAGTCGTTTTAATTAAGGAAGTGTTATACTTTCACTCTAGGAAAAACAAAATGAAAAATAATCTGGAGGTTCGAGTCACAACTTTGTTTTAAGAAATTAGCCTTTTTTTAATTATTATTATAATTTGTAGACTTGGAAGTTCCTTTACACAATACATTTTCATTTATAAGTATTTCAAAATATCTGTTGCTGGTTTGTTCGGTAATACGTTTCCTATAAGTAGAATCTCATTTCAATATAGTTCTCTTTTTGAAAAGAAAATAACAACAACATCCATCAATGTGTTTCTGTCCAGGGTCTTCACGTGTTAAATTACGTCAGAATTTTTTTTTTAAAAAACAGCCTGTGGCTGGTTGAGACGGCTGTCGATCCAGCTCTGAGCCAGGGACAGAGAGGCTGATGGGAAAAAAAAAAAATCTCTGACGCTCTGCAGTCCGGCAGAGCTTGAATGTCAGAGAAGCTTCACGGTTATCTGATGCAGCGCTCCCGTCCGAAAGCCAGATATTTGGACCCTTGTATAGTAGCACGTGGGAGCAAATGATCTTGAAAAGTCCTGTGTGTGTGTGTGTGTGTGTGTGTTTATCGGTGTGTTGTCCCTGGTGGTGGTGGTGGTGGTGGTGGGGGGGTACTAAAAGACAGTCCTCTCCCCACTTCGTTGGCTCCCCAAGCTGTTCTCAAACACCAGGGATGCTCTGGCGTGAGGAAAGTGAATTCTTACTGAAAACAATATGAACTATGCTTTGAAAAACACCGCTAAAGATCGTATGTATAACATAAAACCCAGCTGAGCTGCACTGTAATTGACTACAGGAGTCAAAGCGTTACGTTTATTCCACAAGGCCCTTGTTGTTTGGGCTTTAAAAAGATAATCCTCTCAGTAACTTCCCCCTTTGTATTTTGGGTAATCTTTTTCGATTAACTGCATGCACGCTGCTGCTGCAAGGCTCCCTCGGCTCTGAATCTGCTGCTATACTGAATGCAAAAACATCCACAGGAGTGACGGCAGATTTTTCTATACATTCCTCTCATGGTTCGTCTGACTGACTTGCAAAAAAAATCCCACAATCTGCCCACTGAGTAGAGACCTGGACATAACAGGAATACAATGGATGCTAGTTCTCTCTCCTTAAACTGGAGCAAGGAAAACATCTTAAACAGGTTGACTCCTGACTCTTTTTAAATATAAACTATGTTGCAAATAGGAAAAGCATTCATTGGCTTCATTTTTTTTTGTGTTATAAAAACCAATTTGCTGGTTTTAGTAGGTTCTCTTTCCTATTTTATTTTTTACAATAAAGCAATCTTTTTATTTCCTCCCCCCCCCAATGAGATATCTCATTTTACACATGTAGTCCCTCTTTTTTTTCCCCACTTCCAGAGATTCACACAATCCCTCTAACCCTCATACCTACGAACTTTTAGGATAATACACCAATAATTCCCTGCACATGTACTCTTTTTTTTGTTTTTTTTTAACGCCAACTTTAGTAGGCTATTACAGCACGATTTGGCATGCACTCTTCTTTTTCTCTTTTATGCAAAATACCCCTATACTGCAGATGTGTCGTGTAACTGGACTAAACAGCTGTTTCATTTTAAATTTCATCAGTCGTCGTCCACGTCGTCTCCCTCGGACTCGTCTCTCCTCTCGTACATTTTATCCCTCTGCCTCTCCTGGATCTCTTTCATCTCCTCGGCGTATCTGCTGAAAGCTCCGCCGAATTTGCTCCAGGCTTTGAACGGGATGGTGATAGAGTTCCGGTAGCTAGGCTTCACCTCGCTCACGCGCAGGAACACTCCGTATTTGTTGGACCCCACGTCGAAAAAGAACCGTTTGGAGTCCACCATGATGGAGGTGCCCTCGGGGAGCTCGCTGTAGCCCCCAGCGGCCGTGCCCCCTGCTAGCTCCTCGTCGTCTCCCCCGTAGTCATCTATGAGCTTAGCAAGGGCGTCTCTAAACTCTATTAGCCCCTGGGCCGGAAGGGCTATGGTCTGGCCGGACAGCATGCCGCCCGCAGGGCCCCCAACTCCGAAGCCCGGTCCGCGGTTAACGGTCTGCCGGATCCGGAGGAACCTCCCCCGCTGGTTCTCCTTTAAGTCCAGGTAGTATTTGCGGTTTTCCCGGACGAGAAACTCGCTCTTCAGAGCTCGCCTAGGCCCGCCGTCCTCACCCGCGGTAGCCTGTGCTATCTGCTCCGGGCTGCTAGGCCCCAGCTGGGCGTAGTGCTCGATGAAATCCCCGAGGTAGTCGCGGAACTCGGCCGCCACCGACAGGGAGAGGGTCAGGCGGCTTTTGGAGCCCCCGGCCCCGACTTCGGCGATTTTGATGAACCTGCCCTTGCTGTTTTGCTTGACGTCGAGATAGAAGCGCTTGTTCTGGATGTCGAGGCGCTTGGACGCCAGCTCCTGGGTCTCCTGGTCCCTCTGGAAGTGCTGGAAGCCGCCGCCGCCGCCACCACCTCCTCCCCCGCTACTACCACCGCGCTCACTCCCGCTGTCGCCATCCGCCATCTTCAGCTCCACCATTCGGCTTCTGCCCCCTCTCTCCTGCGTAGCTGCTTTCTGCGTGCACTGAGCCAGCGCGCGCCCCCTCTTCACGCTCATTATGTGTGCACTTGAGGTAGTGGTTGTGATTGGCCCAACCGTCTGCCACTTCGACAAGTTCCCAAGGTTACGGCTTTCCTATTCGTTCCTTGAGTTGTCTGACACGCCCACATGTAAAATCTCTCATTAACCATTGGTTCACATTGAAGTTCCGTTTGCGTTCTTCTTCAACTGTTTTTGTTTTTTTTAAATCCTATCCCTCTGGTTGTGAAATCTTTGTTTTTATGACATAATATGATGAAAGTTAGGTTTTGTTTTTAATTTTCTGGCTTCAGCTGGTAAAATGTGTCGACACACTTTGTTGTTTTCCATAACTTTGTGGAAAAAACAAAGTGTGTCGACACAGGGGACAGAAATCTTGAGTAAAAAAAAATAAAAAAATAAAAATCTAGGGTTGTGCTTTTATATGTGCAAAACCGTGTAGTGACCTTCTTCGAGCCTAGACTACATTGGCCAGTATTTAATAATAATATATAATATATTGTCTATTATTGCTAGTGGTGGAAGAAGAAAAATAGCAATATTACGGTGTAAGATACTCCATTACAAATAAACGTCTTGCATTCACTTTCAATTTCAATTTCACTTGAGTAAAAGTACACAAGTGGTGACAGCAAAATAAAGTCTTCAATATGTAGAAAAGTGGCTCCCGTGAGTGTTAGATTATTATATGTATATTACTGGATATATAATACCCATGCAAGAATAGCAAGTACATCTCGCTGGTAGAGTTGGAGCTATTCTAGTCTATATCCACGACGTTCCACTTCCAGGATTGCTCCGGTGCCGCAGGAAATTCCGCCGGATGAATGTCTTTTCGCCAAGATGTCCGTGTGTTACCTTCCTCTTTCTTTGTGTTGGCGTTCTAACCTCCGGTGGATTTGTGAGGACTCTGGTTAACTGCTCCTCAGATCTCTGCAGGGTAAATCCAGACAGCTAGCTAGACTATCTGTCCAATCTGATTTTTCTGTTGCACGACTAAAACTACTTTTGAACGTACACATGTTCAATCAAAACAAGTTACTTCCAGAGGCTATTTTGCAGAGACGGAGCTTAACGCAGCCCAAGACGATTGTGATTGGTTTAAAGCAGTGGTTCCCAACCTGGGGTCCGGGCACCCCCAGGGGGGGCGGCAAAGATCACAGGGGGGGCGCGAGTCTTTATCTGGTTTGAGGTTGAGGTAAAAAAAATTGTTTTGCACATGTTAAACAAATGATAATACACTAGAATATCTAATGTATACAAAAGTCTGTATGAAAACTATATATTTTGTTGTATCTTCATTTTTCCTGCCGCCACGGCATCACTATTTTATGAATGAAACATGGAGGAGAAACGTAACAGTGCTGATAACTGCTCTGTATCAAAAAAGAAAGTAAGGCTCTATCTCGAGAGTTACCTCAACTTTGGTTTCGGGCGGGGGGCTCAGCTTTTCTTAGACATGAGTAGGGGGGGCGCCAAGGAAAAAAAGGTTGGGAACCACTGGTTTAAAGAAACGCCAATAAACCAGAGCACGTTATTCTCCCATCCCAGAATGCTGTGTGGACTAGCCAGACCCTCCTCCGCAGCGCTGTGGAGGAAGGTCTGGCAAAGCGAGACTTGAGCTAATTTAAACCAACTTTTATACAGTAGATAAATCTATAGGCCTAATAATGCAATAGATTTTGTAAAAGCCAGTGGCAGAAGAAATACTCACTTAGCAATACCTAGACATGTTTTGTTATGAGTAAATTCTGCTTTCAAAATCTTCCTAAGTAAAAGAAGTATCAGCATCTAAATATACTTAAAGTACCAAAAGTAAAACTCGTTATGCAGAATGTCCCATTTCGAGTGATGTAACAATGCATCGTGAATCAGTAAAAATCTATATAAACATGTAAGTATTACAAGCGGTTGAGATTCAAAATGAACGGGGATGCAGTTTTTAAACATCCTAGGCGTTTAGATTTCACTTGTTTGACTTCAGACGTCACTAAGTCTTTATTTATTTCTTTGAAGAGATTTTTTTCTATTTATTTACATCTGTTGTTTTGAACAGTTAGATTTTAAAAAGGAATATTTTTCACTCATTTGTCTGCAAATCATTTTGTTAAAGAAATTGTGAGAGAATCATATTGTGAAATCGCGACTCGTGAGTTGAGTGTATCGTTACTTAAAGTACCAAAAGTTAAATAATAATAATAATAATAATAATAATAATAAATCACTGATTTATATTGATACATCACTTTCATTTTGCAAATATTTTAGCTACTTTCTACACTTCATCTGCTGGATAGCTTCTAATTGTCCCCTTGGGGATCAATACAGTCCTTCCAGAAAAATGCAGGGTTTTTTTGTGATTATTGTGGGCAAAAATCCTTGATTATACAGCACATTTTCTTAAAAAATGCGATGGAATATGCGCGATATTTATGCAATTTTATGCGATGAAATTGCGGGAACTTGCAAAAACTGGGGTTTGATGAAAAAGAAAAAAAAAAAAGTGATTTTGATTTGATTGCAGTTTTATTTTTAATCTATAATATGATTATCATTTATTTCTTGATTATATCATTTTGTATTTTTAATCTGAAAAGTAACTAAAGCTCAAATAAATACAGTGGAGTAAAAAAGTACAATATTTCCCTCTGAGATGTAGTGGAGTAGAAGTAAAAAGAGTAGCATAAAATGTAAATACCCAAATAAAGTCAAAGTACCTCAAGATTGTACTTAAATTCAGTTCTTTAGTAACTGTATTTAGTTACTTTTCCACCAGTGTTAAGCCGACATGCAGCTACAAGTATTACATTATTATTATTGCATTACTTATCTCTGTCCACAGATGGCAGCATAGTGTCACTTTCAGGGACGTTTTGAGGTAGATCCCCCCCCCCCCTTCAGCTGGATATGACAGCTGCACCTGCGAGTTCAGCGGTGAAACCACACATCTGGAGCAGGTTTTTGCAGCTGTTGCAACTTCATAAGCCCTTTGTTGTCTAAGTACCAACCTCGTTAATCAGGGAGCAAGTATGTATTGTTAAAAGGTGTGTCAAGGTGGCCGGGTTGGCTCAGTGGGTAGAGCAGGCGCACATATACCGAGAGGTTTATGCCTATATGGGTTTGAATCCGACCTGTGACGATTTCCTGCATGTCTTCCCTCTCTCTCTCTCTTAACTTAACCCTTGTGTTTTCCTCCCATCTCCATGCACTAGTTGTTGACCCGGTCTGTTTTGCCAGTTTATAAAGCATGAAGTATAAATTATCACCCAATTCTGTGTTACATCTTCTTAACAACTTCTTTCCAACATATTACCACTAGTTTTACACTTATTTGTTTTATATATATGGTCAAAAAAACACATTTATATCAAATCATACCTAATTTCTGAGTTAAAAAAAGCTGAAATTATGAATTATTTTGACTAACAGTTGAGATCAATGGGAACATATGTTGATGGTTTACCACAGACTGGTATAAGTCAAAGTTTAGTGAAAATACTGTTTTGAAACTATTTCAATTTTTTTTTTAATGGCAGCCAATAATCCCACTTGTTGTCCTCCCGGGTCAAAATTGACCAGGTCTGTTTTGGCTATTAATAAAGCATAAAGTATGAATTATCACCCAATTCTATTTTACACCTTGTTAACAACTTCATTTCAACTCATTACCATTATTTTTTCACTTATTTTTGGAATTTATGGTGAATAAACTTCATTTACATGAAATAATACCTAATTTTAGGGGTAAAATAAGCATAAATTATGAATTATTTTCATTATAGTTAAGATCAGATGAACCTATGTTTGTGGATAATCACTGACTGGTACATGGTAGTGATTAGTCAGGATATGGTTTTGAAACCATTTTATTATTTTGAATGGCAGCCAATAATCACACCTGGTGTCTTCCTGGGCAAAAAGTGACCTGATCTACTTTGCGTGTTTATAAAGCATAGGCAATTATAATGAATCACTCAAATCTGTGTTTCCACTTTTATTCAACTTCATTCCAATTCATCTCAACTAGTTTTATACTTATTCTGTTCTATTTATGGTCAACAGACTTCATTTACATAAAATTATACCTACCTTCTGAGTAAAATCAGTTGAGATCTGAGATATTGAGAAAGACACATCAAAAGGTGTTATAACAACAAGTTTACAAAACTGTAGTTTGAAGTTGTGTCTGTAGGTTTGTATTTGTGTGTGTGTGTGTGTGTGTGTGTGTACATACGTGCACATGTCTGTGTGCATGTGTGTCTGTGTACATTTTTATGTCACGACAGCTCAATAGTGTGATATATTGCAGGTGTCAGCTGTTTCTGAGTGTGTGTGTGTGTGTGTGCGTGTGGGCACGCGTGTGCGTGCGTGCATGTGCACGTCTGCATGTGTACATGTGTGTCTGTGTGTGTGTGCGTGTTAATCTGCTGAAAAGAACAGTAGTGTGATCCACTGCAACGGGTGTGTGTGTGTGTGTGTGTATGTATGTGTGTGTGTGTGTGTGTGCATGTGTGTGGGGGTGTTTGTGTGTCTCCACATGTGCATTCATGTACGTGTGTGTGTGTGTTCATCTGCTGTTGAGCGCAAAGTGCCCCATTGCACCACCGGGTCAAAATTGACCCGGGAAGAACACACATGCAATAAAATTAAACACCCAAAATTCTATGAAAGCAGTGATCATTAATTTTACTTGCGGAGAACTTAATTGGGAACCACCCATGCTATTTTTGGTTAATTTACAAGGGTTAACTTACACTTGCGTGTATTTATATTTTTCATTCCGTGTACTTACTTTTTCAGTATCATTTATATTATGGTCACACTTCAATACCTTTTATATTATGGTTAATTACTTTTGCTAAGTTATTTAATTACATAATATTCAATCTAATTTCATGTCAATTACTTACATTACAACATTTTTCGCACTTCGGCCACTTTAAAATACTATTTGTATAATGCCACTTTACATTCATTCAGTACTTTTTGCACATTTTCTGTTGTTTGACTGTTTGTTTGTTTGTTTGTTCGTTTGTTTTTATTGTGGAAAAACTGCTGCTCTAACAAGTGAATTTCCCCATTTTGGGATGAATAAAGTATTATCTAATCTAATTATAATGCTACTGCAACTACATGGCACATATCTGTACATGTTGTTAATACATTGTTCTATTACATAGCCATATTTATTCTGCTCTTATAAAAAGGTAACTGCTAATACACTGCACATATTTATATTTCATTTATATTACTCTAAACCACCTTATGTAAACCAGCACAGTACAGTAGACAGTGTAGCCTACACTACTGTCTACACTGCACTACATTACTTGTCCTGTCTATACTTTGTACTGTATATCGCATTGCACTTTTCTGCACTTTTTGCACTTCTGGTTGGACGCAAACTGCATTTCGTTGTCTTTGTACTCTGCACAATGACAATAAAGTTGAATCTAATCTTAAAAAAAAAAAAAAAAAAAAAAAAAAAACATCCCTAGCTTCACTAGAATTAACTAGATAAGAGGCATAACTCAGACAATTAGGCCTACACTTAAAAATCGGCATAAATAAAAAAGGTAGCCTATATAGGCCTACGATGCAGTGGATGAACAAGCCAGCAATATTAATCCACATCAACTAACTTTCTCACAGAATCAACAGCGGAATAAAACATAAGAAACAATATAATATAATATAATATAATATATGCGGCTGAGGCCACAAACACACACCTTAGGGTAAAAAGAAAGCTGCTTTTTAGACCTAGCAACGTACAGTGAGTAGCCTAGTAAAAAACCCGTTCATTTTCTCCATAAAGACTTTGATTATTAGCCAAAAACGTCTAAACCATGCGAGGTAGACTGACTACGAGCTCCGAGGTTGTGAAACGAAAGTTTCTGCTCCCGTAGAAGCCACAAAGTCTGAATGAAATCAGCTTTATTTTAAGAAAAGCATGTTTAATCCGCGATCCTATGGAGACAAATTATACTACACTACCCACAATCCTAAACCAAACAGCGACATCTCTGATTGGAGGAACTCATTGTTACCATGGAAATATTTACTGTACCCGCGAACGGCTAGCGATATTACGAATCGCACTATGGCCACGCCAAGACCCGCCGCCCTTCAATAGCGTTCACACACTACTATTGGCCAGGCGTCCATGCTTACATGTACAGGTCCTATCCCCTGACCAATCGCCTAACCCCAACCAATCGAGCTGCTTCGTAGGGCGGGTCTTGGCGTGGCCATAGTGGGATTCGTAATTTTGCGAACGGCTAGGCTTTAAACATTGAAGTCTCGGTCACCGTTGAGCTCGTACTCACCAGTCCGAACGGGATTTTCGTTGACCTGCTCCAGGTTCACCGTGCTCAGGCTAATATAACCAGTCCACTCGGCCTCTCTGTCCCAGTATAACCAGTCCACTCGGCTTCTCTGTCCCAGTATAACCAGTCCACTCGGCTTCTCTGTCCCAGTATAACCAGTCCACTCGGCCTCTCTGTCCCAGTATAACCGGTCCACTCGGCCTCTCTGTCCCAGTATAACCGGTCCACTCGGCCTCTCTGTCCCAGTATAACCGGTCCACTCGGCCTCTCTGTCCCAGTATAACCAGTCCACTCGGCTTCTCTGTCCCAGTATAACCGGTCCACTCGGCCTCTCTGTCCCAGTATAACCGGTCCACTCGGCTTCTCTGTCCCAGTATAACCAGTCCACTCGGCCTCTCTGTCCCAGTATAACCGGTCCACTCGGCCTCTCTGTCCCAGTATAACCGGTCCACTCGGCCTCTCTGTCCCAGTATAACCAGTCCACTCGGCTTCTCTGTCCCAGTATAACCAGTCCACTCGGCCTCTCTGTCCCAGTATAACCAGTCCACTCGGCCTCTCTGTCCCAGTATAACCAGTCCACTCGACCTCTCTGTCCCAGTATGTTCCTGCTAACGCAGAAATCACGCTGGAAAATCCATCATTCGGCACGTTACTTAGCGTTGTTAGCATGTTAGCCACACCCAGAATGCACCTGCTGGTGACGCAGCGGCATCGCAGGTGTGTTTGATTTGCGTCACTCAGCCTCCCTCAATTTACGTTGCGTTACATTACATTAACCAAATTTTATTTACACAAGTCAAATTGCAAAAAACAAACAAAAAAACAAACAAACATGCAAGCCAAGCTTTTCCTGAGCTGGCTGCCAATATTAAGCAATATCTTTTTTTCCATATCTAAATATAGGCTTACAAAAAAGCTGTTAAATCATATGGCCTCTGTAAGCTTAACTAAATATGTATTTGAACCTTTAACCCGCTGTATATCAATGTCTGTGAATAAAGATTGATTTAAAGGTAGATGCAAAAAAAAATGTTACTCTGCTAAGGGTACAAGAGTTATAATACAGGTAGATGGGAATACTGTGGGCAAGTAGAAACATTAGAACAAGATCTATACTTTATCAGAAATATGAGGAAGAAGTAAGGCATTTGAATCAAATCAAATATAAAAGTTCAGTGTTATTAATAAGGAGTTAAACGCCAGGCGCTCAATGTGTAGTAACCATGGGGATATATAAAATAGACTTCAGATACAGTATTAGGGGACCACTAAGGTCTTTATAAAAGAGACTTCAGATACAGTATTAGGGGACCACTAAGGTCTATATAAAAGAGACTTCAGATACAGTATTAGGGGACCACTAAGGTCTATATAAAAGAGACTTCAGACACAGTATTAGGGGACCACTAAGGTCTATATAAAAGAGACTTCAGATACAGTATTAGGGGACCACTAAGGTCTATATAAAAGAGACTTCAGATACAGTATTAGGGGACCACTAAGGTCTATATAAAAGAGACTTCAGATACAGTATTAGGGGACCACTAAGGTCTACAGTGGTGTGAAAAAGTGTTTGCCCCCTTCCTCATTTCCTGTTCCTTTGCATGTGTGTCACACTTAAGTGTTTCGGAACATCAAACCAATTTAAACAAAAGTCAAGGACAACACAAGTAAACACAAAATGCAATTTGTAAATGAAGGTGTTTATTATTAAAGGAGAAAAAAAATCCAAACCATCATGGCCCTGTGTGAAAAAGTGATTGCCCCCCTTGTTAAAACATACTATAACTGTGGTTGTCCACACCTGAGTTCAATTTCTCTAGCCACACCCAGGCCTGATTATTGCCACACCTGTTCACAATCAAGGCATCACTTAAATAGGAGCTGCTTGACACAGTAAGGTCCACCAGAAGATCCTTAAAAGCTACACATCATGCCGAGACCCAAAGAAATTCAGGAACAATTGAGAAAGAAAGTAATTGAGATCTATCAGTCTGGAAAGGGTTATAAAGCCATTTCCAAAGCTTTGGGAATCCAGCGAACCACAGTGAGAGCCATTATCCACAAATGGCGAAGACATGGAACAGTGGTGAACCTTCCCAGGAGTGGCCGGCCGCCCAAAATTACCCCAAGAGCGCAGCGACGACTCATCCAAGAGGTCACAAAAGACCCCACAACAACGTCCAAAGAACTGCAGGCCTCACTTGCCTCAGTTAAGGTCAGCGTTCATGCCTCCACCATCAGGAAAAGACTGGGCAAAAATGGCCTGCATGGCAGAGTTCCAAGGAGAAAACCACTGCTGAGCAAAAAGAACATCAAAGCTCGTCTCAATTTCTCCAGAACACATCTTGATGATCCCCAAGACTTTTGGGACAACATTCTGTGGACCGATGAGACAAAAGTGGAACTCTTTGGAAGGTGTGTGTCCAAGTATATCTGGCGTAGAAGGAACACTGCATTTCATAAAAAGAACATTATACCAACTGTAAAATATGGTGGTGGCAGTGTGATGGTCTGGGGCTGTTTTGCTGCTTCAGGACCTGGAAGACTTGCCGTGATAAAAGGAACTATGAATTCTGCTGTCTACCAAGAGATCCTGAAGGAGAATGTCCGACCATCTGTTCGTGTACTCAAGCTGAAACGAACTTGGGTTCTGCAGCAGGACAATGATCCTAAACACACCAGCAAGTCCACCACCGAATGGCTGAAGAAAACAAAATGAAGACTTTGGAGTGGCCTAGCCAAAGTCCTGACCTGAATCCTATTGAGATGTTGTGGTATGACCTTAAAAAGGCCGTTCATGCTCGAAAACCCTCTAATGTAACTGAATTAGGACAATTCTGCAAAGATGAGTGGGCCAAAATTCCTCCAGGACGCTGTAAAAGCCTCATTGCACGTTATCGCAAACGCTTGGTTGCAGTTGTTGCTGCTAAGGGTGGCCCAACCAGTTATTAGGTTTAGGGGGCAATCACTTTTTCACACAGGGCCATGATGGTTTGGATTTTTTTTCTCCTTTAATGATAAACACCTTCATTTACAAATTGCATTTTGTGTTTACTTGTGTTGTCCTTGACTATTGTTTAAATTGGTTTGATGTTCCGAAACACTTAAGTGTGACAAACATGCAAAGGAACAGGAAATGAGGAAGGGGGCAAACACTTTTTCACACCACTGTATATAAAAGAGACTTCAGATACAGTATTAGGGGACCACTAAGGTCTATATAAAAGAGACTTCAGATACAGTATTAGGGGACCACTAAGGTCTATATAAAAGAGACTTCAGATACAGTATTAGGGGACCACTAAGGTCTATATAAAAGAGACTTCAGATACAGTACAGTATAGGGGACCACTAAGGTCTATATAAAAGAGACTTCAGATACAGTATTAGGGGACCACTAAGGTCTATATAAAAGAGACTTCAGATACAGTATTAGGGGACCACTAAGGTCTATATAAAAGAGACTTCAGATACAGTATTAGGGGACCACTAAGGTCTATATAAAAGAGACTTCAGATACAGTATTAGGGGACCACTAAGGCCTATATAAAAGCATCCAATGAGCACCATGTCATGGGACCTTTAAAAATGTGGTGGGAGGCCAGCTGTATATTGGCACAGGTGAACCAAAATAAATCAAATTAACCAAAAATAAGTGTGTACACATGAAAACCTGACTTGTAGCCCTGTGACAGGTTCTGTTTCTAACAGCACTTGTCAGATGTATTTCAATCAGGAGAGACTTTGTTGCAGATATGCAAGATTTATGGTACAAATGCAGTCTTTGGAGATTACACTCCATCATTATGAAATTATATATATTTAGGGGGTTAGAAAGCCAGGAGCTGATCCCCCCTGATGCAGTCTAGACACTGATGGTGGTCTGAGTAGTCCGAAGACCGAACCGAGGAGCCGAGGAGCCGAGGGCAGTCTTGCCGGAGGAGGAACCAGGAGCCGTGCGTGATGAAGACCAGAGGAGCAAGGGGAGGAGGAGGGTTGTACTC